>NW_027412088.1:181649064-181719734 GCF_047663935.1 Musca autumnalis
GTATAAAAAAATAAATTATATATTTTCTTTAATATTTGATATTAATAAAAGTCTTAAAATTTGTATTAAATATTAATTTCCAAGAATCCAAAATTCGATTACCTTTAACTGCCATCATTCCTATATCGTCTTTAAAGATATGATATATTAACCACACACACACTCACATGTTCACATGTTATTAATACTTAAAATACCTTAAAAGATTTATATTTAAGATTTTCCATTGAATTATTCTCTTTTTCTTCGTATTTGCTTTAAATCGGATATGATTATGTGTGACAGTAATCCCAAGATGCTTAAGATGCAAATTTAAATGACAGAATGCCAAAACAGACGTTGCAAAGAATAGAAAGCCATTAATGTATTTATCTTTAATATGGACTTTTTGGTTTAAAAGAAGACAAAATATTTTAAAATTCAATCAAAATCAAAAATGTCGATAAAATTTGGGGAGTTGAATTCATATTTTCCCAAATATTAGTGTGGCATGAAGAGGAGGATTCTGATATTTCTGGTGTCAAGCTAAAGCCTGCGCCAGTTTGATTCAAGAAAGGGTGCACATTGGTGCAGTCATTAGAAGGTCATAATAAGGCAACATTGATTTTTGTCAAGGATGATTGAAGAAATACCGATCTATTATTTTTATTTATCCATAATTTGTATAAAAATACCTCTAGATTATGATCTAGTTATTCCCGAAGAGAATGGTTGACCAGGGACCACATTTTGATATATCTCCAACAGTGCGGTACTTAGCAATTATCGGTATTTTAACGATTTCTGTCACAATTTCCAACGGAAATGGCTGAAAATTTGTATTTGGTCTCCATTGTTGTTATACATAGGTTAGGTTACGTTTAAGGATACGCAGCCATCTAATAGAGACCGTTGGTTCATTGTTTTAATCCTAGGTAGTTGGTAGGTGATGGAGATGGTGTAAATATGTGAAGATAATGATATGGTGAGATGATGATGAGTTTCAGATGTGGATCAGGTGTGGGGGTTGATGGTGTGGTAAGATAATTATAGGGTTGATGAAATGGAGATAAGTACGTGCATCGCTGGCCAATTGATGTACTGGAAGTAGAAAAAAAATATGATAGTTAGGAACCTTGGCAAAGTTGTTTAGGACAAAGGGAACTATATTAGATTGGAAGGTCAGAGTGTCTACTCATATCTACCCAGTATTCGATGTCTTCTTGTTTGCAACATGATAGTCTCTACCTCCTCCGCATCTTCAGTCTGCAGTAGTCAATGCCACTGTCTTTCCATTTAGAAGTTAGGGATCTGACTCTGCAGTTACCTGTTATAAGTCCCACCGTGATTTTTATCCCTAACTTATCAAGTGGAAGAGGGAGGTCGTTCCACGACGAGAGACCACAGTCCAGATTGCTTTATATACCTTTCAACCGGGTTCCAATGGTCATTTTTAATGTGCAATCTCGTTGAAGAACTCCGGAAATTTGCCAATGTAATTGCAAATTGGTGACCGTGTAGTTCCATCAACCGGAAGGTCGGTAGACTTAGAGCCACCTCGAGCTAGTTCATCTGCAACCTCGTTTCCCATTATGTTACTATGACCCGGAACCCAGCATAGCATTACGATATTGCAGAGATTTTCTCTGTAGCTCGAGAGTTAATGGTCCATGACAGCCTTGAGGGCCGCTTGACTATCGACATATATAGTCAACGGTCCGACAAGACTACCTTCAAGCCTTTTCACCAGTTCTGCTGATTTCCTGATAACAAGAATCTCCGCCTGAAAACGCTGCAGCTATTGTCAAGATTGTATGAGTGTTTGATTAATGGGTTCTCGCAGTAGACGCCAGCACCAGTGCCTTCTTTCATTTTTGAAACGTCTGTGTATATTGCCAGACCGTCACAGCCCATTCGTCCCTGCTTGGACTAGGAGTCAAACTTGAACGAAGTTGGCATATAATCGCTTACGCTACACCTGTCATTTAACTCAAGTCGACTGTCAATTAGTTTCGAATGTCCGAAGTGTGAACTTCGCCACTATCCTGACTCCTGGAGTCTAAATGCCGTTCTTGCGGCCTGAAATTGGATTAGGATATCGAGAGGTTGGAGATCCAGAATGGCGTTTAAGCCAGCCTGTGGAGTGATCTTAATCGATCTGGTAATCAGTAAGGACGCGATCCTTTAGAAAGCAACGCCAAGTGCTTGCCACCACAGGCCAGATTGTTTTAGATACATTTCAGCCGGGTTCCTAGGGTCATTTTTAATGTGCCCTCTCGTTGAAGATCTCACGGCGGTGTAGTTCCATCAACCGGAAGATCGATAGACTTAGAGCCACCTCGAGCTAGTTCATTTGCTACCTCGTTTCCCATTATGTTACTATGACCCGGAACCCAACATAGCTTTAAAATATTGGAGAGGCTTCCTCTGTTGCTCGAGAGTTAATGGTCCATGACAACCCTGAGGGCCGCTTGACTATCGACATATATCGCCCAGAGCCCATTCGTCCCTGCTTGGAAAGGTAACGGATAAGGAGTCAAACATGAACGAAGTTGGCATATAATCGCTAACGCTACACCTGTCATTTAACTCTAGTCGAATGTCAATTAGTTTCGAATGTCCGAAGTGTGAACTTCGCCACTATCCTGACTCCCGGAGTCTAAATGCCGTTCTTGCCGTCTGAAACTGGATTAGGATATCGAGACGTTGGAGATCCAAAATGACGTTTTGTCAGTAAAGACGCGGTCCTTTGCACCCTTGATAGTTTAGAAAGCAATACTTTGTTCCCAAGTGCTTGCCACCACACACGCCCCTATATGTAAGTATGGGCAGGACAATGGTTACATAGAAGCAGTTTATGATTTGATGTCTTAATCCCCAGCTTTTTTCAATGAAGTTCTTATAGGAGTAGAATACTATGAGTCCTTTCTTTGTTCGTTCCTCGATATTTCTTTTCCATGTCAAAACGATGATCCAGAGAAGTGCCAAGAAATTTTGCTTCCGAAGAAAGTTCCAGAGACACCCCTTCTAGAACTGGAGGCTGAAAATCGGAAATTTTTCGTTTCTTTGTGAATAGTAAAAGCTCCGTTTTCTCTGGATTCGCTCCAAGACCATTGTCATGGGCCCAGCTTACAAGTTCTACTAAAACGCTTTGCATGAGTTCAGACAGGGTTGGTAAGAATTAGCCACTTATTAGCACAACCACATCATCAGCGTAGGCCACCACCTTAGTTTTTAGCCGGTCGAAAAGCACAAGCACTTCATCTGTTACCAGAAGCCGTAGTAGAGGTGAGAGAACTACCACCTGTGGTGTGCCTCTGTTAACAGTTTTCCTCACGGAACTCCCTCCTATCCATAATTTGATGATTCTACTTTTCAGCATCTCATCAATCCATACCACCAGGATAGAGAAAATGCCTGTGTTGCTGAGGGCAGAATGGATTGATTCAAGCTTCACATTATTGAACGTCCCCACTATGTCGAGAAAGGCCGCCAGTGTGAAGCATGAATTCTCAATTCTTTCTCGACGTTCCTGACCATCTCATGCAGGGCGGTCTCCACTGATTTGACCTTGGTGTAGGCGTGCTGTGATTTGCTGATGTGCTTGGGATTTAATTGTGTCCTAATTTCCAAATCACGTAACCATTCCATCGTTTAAAAAAAAAAAGAACGAAAGACCAATTGGTCAATAGTCCTTTGGTAATGTGTGACTTGGCTTCTGCACTTTGGGGATGTAGGTCACATTTGCCTCCTTCAACAGGTATGAGTGATAAAAGTAGGCAAGCCTTAAAAATTTCGGTTAGGATAGATAGTGCTGGCTCAGCCACATTCTGTAGCAATGCCGGTATTATATCAACCGGTCCCGGTGACCTATAAGGCTGAAAGCTGAAAGGAGTCTTGAGCGGTTCGTTATTCAGTTGCTCATCCCCTATAGTTCGGTGTCGATTGTGACTTACTGTGCACAAGGAAATCCTTGCAACCGGAAAATTGAAGCCCCGACAGCAGATCCAGAGTATCTAAACCAGAGTTAGTCCAGGAACCATCGCCCGCTTGATGCTACCTATGTATTTGGGGTCCTTAGAAAATATCTAACGAAAACTAGCAGCTTCGCACAATCCCTTTATAGACTCACTAAAACTAACCCAAGAATTCCGCTTAGCTTTCTTGATTTCACTCTTGTACTTAATGAAATGTACCTTATAGGGATCCCAATCCGTATTGAGTTTCGCCTTACTGGCTTTGTTGTAGGATTTTCTTGCTGATTTACACAGATTGGCTAATTGTTTGTTCCACCACACCGGTTGGGATTTCTTCCCCGGATAGTTAATAGGACAGGAGTCCTCATAGCTCGTCAGGAGATTTTTGTTTAGGGAATCCACAGCTCTCTCGACTTCCTCAACTATGTGGAGACTGTTACATCCACATAGTTTTGAAACCGTCAGACATTCGAATTTACCCCAGTCGGTTTTCCTGGGATTTCTATGGGGGCTTTGAGTTACTCCGAGTATAGAAATCTGGAATAGTATCATTTTGTGATCCGAGAAAGAACAATTGTCTGATACCTTCCAACTCTCTACATCGGAGTCATTCATGTTGGTTTGGGTTATGTCAATTTTTTCCCCTCTTAGTAGCTGTACACACATTCTTGCGAGAATCGTAGGTATAGGTCCACGTTTTCATATAGCCCCCAAAGAACGGTACTTACCGATGTTAAAAATTGTCAGTAAAAGATTAACCGTTGTTGTACTCTGGCTGATGCAAAACAAATTATTTTAAATTTATGTGATATGTTCGAAGTCTGTTCTTTTCTCTTTTTGGATGCTAGGATGGGAAATTTTTGTTGTTCCTAGAAAAAGTTATTATATGGGCCCCCGGAAATTATCATATACAACGCCTGTTTCATGAAAACGTTACTCTTTAGAGGATCTTCTTTCTTTTAACTAGTCATTGCAGAATAAATATGATCATGTTTAGGACCATGAATTGTCATAACTTGAAGCAGTAAAACACAGAATGGGCGGACGATTAAATAAAATCCATAATAAATGGTAACGAATTATATTTATAACTGATTTCAGGGTTCAGTCAGTTTAATTTATCATCGTAAAACATATCTTAATTAACATACAATGATTAAGCAGTACTTATTAAGAACTACTTTACAAGAACATAAAATTTTTTAGCAGGTTGTGACGAGCCACTTTAAGCCAGAAACCTCGGCTATAACAGCAACTATGACATGTAGACTTTTTCAGGTAAGACGAGTCAGCTTGGTCATACCTATTTTAATATACACATAAGTATTTAATACTCGTATGTCAGAAGACCAACGAATACGTGAGCAACTATCTTCTATATTGTGTGTGCCTTGGCATCTGTGATGGGAGGAAATGCTACAAGTACACACCAGAAAATAAAAGTGAAGATATGTCTCGTACCTTTAGCGAATTATTCAATTATTCCGTTTGAATACTTACTTAGCTGGCATTATAGAACATTTGTTCCATAGACCGAACTAAGAAAAGATCTCCAATTCTCTCTGTTTCGTGCTTCGCTTTTTGGAATACCGCGCCTTGTCATCTCTTCAACCACTTGTTTGGGCCATCTATTCTTTGGGCTGCCAATTCTGCGTGCACCGCTATGTGGCTCGAATTTATACGCCTTTTTAGCGGGTTCATCATCTTACTTACTTACTTACTTAGCTGGCCCATTACAGAACATTTGTTCTATAGGCCGAACTAAGAAGAGATCTCCATTCCTCTCTATTTGTTGCTTTGCACACTGGAATATCGCGCCTTGTCATCTCATCATCCACTTGTTTGCGCCATCTATTCTTTGGCCTGCCAATTCTGCGTGCACCGCCATGTGGCTCGAATTTATACGCCTTTTTAGCGGGTTCATCATCGCTCATTCTTATTATATGGCCTAGCCGACGCAATCGCTGCATCTCGATACGTTTAACTATATTGATGTCGTTGTATAGCAGATACAGCTCGTGGTTCATACGACGTCGATATTCACCGTCAACGCAGATCGGTCCGTAGGTCTTTCGAAGAATTTTTCTCTCAAACACGCCAAGCACTGCCTTATCTGCTTGCGCAAGTACCCAGGCTTCGGAACCATACATCATCACGGGTAGTATCAGTGTTTTGTAAAGCGTAATTTTTGTTTGAGGAGTTGTGGCTTTGTTATTAAAGTGCTTTCTTAAGCCAAAGTAGCATCTGTTGGCCAATACAATTCTTCTTTTTATTTCCCAACTGATGTCATTTGTTGTGTTTACGGCGGTGACGAGGTATACGAAGTCTTTTACTACCTCAAGATTATAGGAACCAACTTCCACAGTTGGTCCGATCTCAATGGACGCATTGCGCGTCGACACCATCAGCTTGGTCTTCTTGCCGTTTACCGCCAGAACCACTTAAGCAGATTCTCCTTCGACCTTCATAAAGGTATCGGTTACTTCTTTTACTGATCGTCCCATCTATATTATCAGCATAAGCAAGTTACATGTGGCTATTGGTGTAGATTGTGCCACTTCTTTTGACGTTTGCCTCCGGTATAACCAAGGCCTATAGAAGGTCGGGCATTCAGAGTTCTGTTAACAACTTTTAACAAAAAAACATAATAGATTTTATATTATTGTGATTTGAATTTCTTTGTATTTTAAATCACAATAATGTTTTTGACAATAAACACAACAATCAGGGGGGCTTAGTGTCCAACTGTATAAAATG
The DNA here is from genome assembly GCF_047663935.1 of Musca autumnalis. Classification (NCBI taxonomy): domain Eukaryota; kingdom Metazoa; phylum Arthropoda; class Insecta; order Diptera; family Muscidae; genus Musca; species Musca autumnalis. The sequence goes on from NW_027412088.1 coordinate 181,655,778, forward strand.
TGGGTATAACCTTTTCTAGCAGGATGTTGAAAAGATCACATGAAAAGCTGTCAACTTGCCTGAAACCTCTTTTGGTACAAAACTCTTCTGAGAGGTTTTTTCCTATTTTAACTGAAGATCTTGTGTCAGTTAGAGTCATTTTACAAAGCCGAATTAGCTTTGCGGGGATACCAAATTCAGACATTGCTTGGAATACCTTTGAACGTAGCGGGCTGTCGAAGGCTGCTTTATAATCGACAAAAAGGTGGTAGGTGTCGATCTGCATCTCTTGGGTGATATTCCGCAGGGTAAATATCTGGTCAATGGTGGACTTGCCAAGTCTAAAGCCGCATTGGTATGGTCCAGTTATTTCGTTGAGCATGGGCTTTAGTCGTTCGCACACTATCCCTGACACTATCTTGTAGGCGATAGGGAGAAGACTTATGCCCCTATAGTTGGAGCATAAAGTCTTATCTCCTTTCTTATGGACGGGTACGCGTTCTTCTTGCCAGATGAAACTAACTAGCTGATGCATACACCTTATCAGCGTGTCGGCTCCGGTCTTAAACAGCTCGGCTGGTAGGCCATCAGCTCCTGCTGCCTTATTAATCTTCAGCAGGTTTATTGCTGTCTTTACCTCATCTTGGCCGGGTGGTATACATTCAATACCATATTCTGGGATTGAATCTGTGGTATTTTCGTCGACTTCGCTACTATTGGATACCAACAGTTTGGAAAAATGATCTTTCCATATCCTGAGCACACTATCTGTATCAGTTACCAGATTACCTTGCTTGTCTCTACAGGAGGATGTGCCAGTTCCAAAGCCATCAGTTTGATGTTTCACTCTTTGGTAGAATTTTCGGACTTCATTCTGGCTCCTATACATCTCGATTTGTTCACATTCCCGATTTTCCATCTCTCTCTTTTTCCTTCGGAAAAGACGTTTCTCCTCTCTCCTTTTCTCCCGATACCTCTCTCGTGCGCTACGCGTTGCAACTGATTGTAAAGTAGCCCTATATGCCGCATTTGTCTCTTCGGTAGCAGCACGACACTCCTGGTCATACAATGGATTCCTTGGTGAAGGTCTCTGGTATCCAAGTACTGATTTTGCGGCTGTTTGCATGGAGTGGGCAACTTTTTGCCATTGTCCTGATATGTTATCGGGACGAGGAGTGTTTTGATTATGCAGTTGGGCCAGTTGAGTGGAATATGCTGTGGCTATCTGTTGCGATTGCAGCTTTCCGATGTCCAACTTCTGTGTTTGCTACTTTTAATGTGGTACGTACTTTTGCTGCAACAAGGTAGTGGTCCGAGTCTATGTTTGTACCTCGGAACGATCGTACATCCAACACGCTTAATGCATGTCTTCCATCTATAACAACGTAATCAAGTTGATTTCTTGTTCTTTGATCTGCCCTTATGAATATCGAGATGCTTAAATCTGGTACTGCAAAGTACCATGTTTCTTGCATTGTCAGATGTTTCACTGTGGAGACTGAATTTCCCGACTGTAGGGCCAAAGATATTCTCCTTTCCAATTTTAGCATTAAAATCGCCTAGTATAATTTTAATGTCATGGGCAGGGCAACGGTCGTAAGTATCTTCTAAGCGCTCGTAAAATATATCTTTGGTCTATTCGTCCTTGTCTTCAGTGGGAGCATGAGCGCAAATAAAGCTGATGTTGAAGAATTTTGCAGCGAGTTTTTCATTTACTGGTCTGAAGCTGGAGACCAGATGTTTTAACCTCCGGCCAACTACAAATCCGCAACCAAACTCATGCTTTGTGTCATGGCAGCTATAATACAGTGCGTCACCTTTAGGTGTTGTTGTGACGCCTTTCCCGTTCTATCGTATATCCTGTATGGCAGTAATGTCGGTCTTGTACTTTTCAAGTACTTCTGCCAATTCGTAAACTGCACTTTCTCTATAAAGAGTGCGAACATTCCAGGTGCAGATTCGCAGATCATGGTCCTTAAAACGTTTGCGGGGGTCGTCAACTTTTGAGGGATTTTTTTCTTTTCTTTCGTTTTTTTCCGTTCCGTTTGAATAATGAGGCTAAAACTTTCAAATCACAAATTTCGCGTGGAAAATTTTGCACCTCTAGCTAACACTTAATGCCATATTTCAGCCCTGTCGGTGGCTAAAACCTTCAAAATAACGAGGCTAAAACCTTCGAAATAACGAACATCGAGAAGTACTGTTCTATAGGAGGCGTGGGCCTATACCGACAAATTTCCGGTGGAAAGTCTTATACCCACAACGAAGACTAAATAACAATTTTCAGGCATTTCTGTGGGATATTGAGAGCACAACCTCCAAAAGGCCGAAAATCAGGAGATATTGTTGTATGAGGCTATATGAAAAGGTGAACCTATACCAACAAATTTCAAGTAGAAAGTTTTGCACATCTAGCTAACACGAACGCCATATTCCAGCCCTTTCGTGGGATATTGAGATTAAAACCTTCGAAATAACGAAAATCGGGAGGTACTGTTCTATGGGAGCTATATGAGGGCGTGGGTCTATACCGTCAAATTTCAAGTTCAAGGTTTTACACCCCAAACGCAGACTAAATACTAAATTTCAAATGGGGACTATATGAAGGCGTGGACCTATACCGACAACTTTCAGGTGGAAAGTTTTTTAGGGTCAACGAAGAGGATATTGAGGATACAATTTTGAAAATACCGAAAATCGGGAGGTACTGTTCTATGGCGGCTATATGAAGACGTGGACCTATACTAAAAAATTTCAGGTGTAAAGCTATAGTGTATAGTGTAATACCCCCAACGAAGACTAACTAACAAATTTCAGTAATTTCGGTGGCATATTGAGTACACAACCTTCAAAATACAGCAAATTGGGAGGTATCGATTTATAGGGGCTATATGAAGGAGTGAACCTATACCGAAAAATTTCGGGTATAAGATTTTATTCCCCGAACGAAATCTATATTGAGAGCACAACCTCCAAAAGGCCGAAAATCAGGAGATATTGTTGTATGAGGCTATATGAAAAGGTGAACCTATACCAACAAATTTCAAGTAGAAAGTTTTGCACCTCTAGCTAACACGAACGCCATATTCCAGCCCTTTCGTGGGATATTGAGATTAAAACCTTCGAAATAACGAAAATCGGGAGGTACTGTTCTATGGGAGCTATATGAGGGCGTGGGTCTATACCGTCAAATTTCAAGTTCAAGGTTTTACACCCCAAACGCAGACTAAATACTAAATTTCAAATGGGGACTATATGAAGGCGTGGACCTATACCGACAACTTTCAGGTGGAAAGTTTTTTAGGGTCAACGAAGACTAAATACAAAATTTCAGCTATTTTGGTGGGATATTGAGGATACAATTTTGAAAATACCGAAAATCGGGAGGTACTGTTCTATGGCGGCTATATGAAGTCGTGGACCTATACTAAAAAATTTCAGGTGTAAAGCTATAGTGTATAGTGTAATACCCCCAACGAAGACTAACTAACAAATTTCAGTAATTTCGGTGGCATATTGAGTACACAACCTTCAAAATACAGCAAATTGGGAGGTATCGATTTATAGGGGCTATATGAAGGAGTGAACCTATACCGAAAAATTTCGGGTATAAGATTTTATTCCCCGAACGAAATCTATGTTCCAAATTTCAGCCATTTCGGTGAGATATTGAGACCGCACCCTTCACAATACCGAAAAACGGGATGTACTGTTCTATGGGGGCTATATGAGGGCGTGGGCCTATACCGACAAATTTTAAGTGGGAAGTTTTTATACCCCCAACGCTGACTAAATACCACATTTCAGCGATTTCGGTGGGATATTGAGGCCACAACCTTCACAATACCGAAAAACGGGACATACTGTTCTATGGGGGCTATATGAGGGTGTGGGCCTATACCAACAAATTTCAGGTGGTAAGTTTTTATACTCCAAACGCAGACTAAATACCAAATTTCAGCGATTTCGGTGGGATATTGAGACAACAACTTCAAAAATACAAAAAATCGGAAGGTACTGTCTATGGCGCCTATATAAAGACGTGGACCTATACTGACAAATTTCCAGTGAAAAGTTTTATACCCCCAACGAAGACTTAATACCAAATGTCAGGCATTTCGGTGAGATATTGAGGGCACAACCTTCAAAATGCCGAAAATCAGGAGGTACTGGTTATGGGGGCTATATCAAAATTTCGATTGATATAGCCCATTTTCAATATCAAACATGTTAGTTGTAATATAAATTCTGAAGGGGAAGAGGGAGCCAGAACCAAGCTAAGCTGTAAACAACAACATCCATCCACACTCGCACAACTCAGCTTTTTAATATTGATATGATTTTCCCTCAAATTGATTTATTTTCGATTAATACATACTTGCCTGGTTGGCGACTATAAACTTTTCAGATACTTATTCTCCTTCTTTTATTCTCTCGCATATCACCAATGACTACGGGAAATTCGAGCTTATTACTTTTTACAGGCCATTCAATGACTTAACAGGAAAAAAACATATTCATACCATACTCAACCTGCTTGTGAATGAAATTGAACTTCATTAAAAAAGTCCTTGTGAAAAAAATTAAAAATGATTTTACACCAATGTCAGCAATTTTGCAGTGCGTTATAAAGCCCATTTTCCAAATAAAAACAAATTTTACTGGTAGTTGTATTTCCCTCCTTATGCACCTTACGTTGCTAATGAACACTGAGCCATATATCCGCCTTGCATATGTTTTTTTGTAAATTAAGCGGCAACCATAAAAAGGGCCACAGGTGCTACTACACACTACGTATTATAGGCAACAAGCAAATCAGACAAGTTAAGGTAAAAGGTAACAACTCATATAGCATATCCATCTAGACCTTTGAACCATAACGATTTAATTACACTTTATGAACAGAGGAAAACAATAGCAGAAACAACAACAAACGCCAACAGCAGCAACACCATTAATGGTAACATAATAAATATATGAAACAACAAAAATCCCTTTTTCGTTTGGTGAAAAAGGGGAGAAAAATCATAAAGTCGTTGAGGCAACAACAATGCTTTCCCTCCCTTTCTCTGCACTGAAGGAGTTTTCATTGATAAGGGGTGCAACCAAAGAGTTTTTATTTTTAAATAACTTTATAACCTACTCTACCGTCAACCCTCTTGTCCCACGAAAGGGAATTGTAAAAAAAGGATCGATTTAAGCCAATAAAAAAATAACAACAACAATGGCTGTAATAAAGGCAGCTTGTTCTACAACAACATTTTAATTATAATGTGTTGTAAATTTTCTCTTGGTTCGGTTTGAAATTACATAAAATTGTTTTTGTTTTCTGCTGAGTGTTGTTCGGTTGTTTATTTGTGTTATGGTTATTTTTTCCAAATGCGATTAACAGAAAAAATTGTAACAGATATCGCTATTTTGAAATATTGTTTTTACACGAAACTCACACCTCAGCGGGATATTTTAAAAATTTACAATAATTAGTTTTTTTCTGTGGGTAGAGAATGAGAAAATTGCTTGTATTAAAAAAATTTAAGGAATTCAATCTTGGCATTCATAAGGGCACGTCGCTATTACCGAATCAAAAGACAAATTGATCACACTGTGATAGATGAAAGACATTCATCCAACATACTAGATAAACGATGTACAGGAACCAACATCGACCCAGATCCACTCAACTTGCCCATTTGCTTAATAAAAGTACATCTCAGCAGCAACAGCTGCATAATTCCATACCAGGACTTTCATGTCCCTACCAAAGGGAAGAAAGCCGCATAAAAGGCTGATCAATAGGAATGATGAGTGAAGGAGAAATGGAGAAAAGGCCTCTTAAGGTATTCTATGGACTAAAAAATACCTCTTCTATGGACAACAAAAGTCTTCTATTGACTAAAAAAGACATCTTGTGGTATATGGATTACAAAAGACCCCTTCAGGTGTTCAGGTTTCAGGTTTTTATTGGATACAAAAGACCTTTTGAGGTTCCCTTCTTCTATTCTATGGGCTATCATGATATCTTCTATGGACAAAAAAAGACCTCTAGAAGTCTTCTATAGTCTAAAAAAGACATCTTGAAGTCTATAGAATACAAAATCACTTGAGATGTTCTATGGACCAAAATCTTTTGAGATATTCTATGGACTAAAAACACCTTCTGAGATGTTTTATGACTAAAGATGACCTCTTGAGGTTCTATGGACTTCAAAAGACCTCTTGAACTACAGATGACATCTTCTGTGAACAACGGAAAACCTCTTGAGCTTTTCTATGAAATGCAGAGGACCTTTCTGGAGATTTCTTAAAATCTCCTGTTGATTACCAAAAACCTCTTGAGATCTTCTATGGATTACAGGAGACATATTGAGGTCTTTCATGGACATATTAAGGTTGCCTATGGACTACAAAGACCTCTTGAGATCTTCTATGTGACATGTACATCGAACATGCTAAATAAGCGATCCCAAGTTAAGGTAAAAGGTAGCAACTCATATAGCATATCCATCTAGACCTTTCAACCATAACGATTTAATTACACCAAATAGCCCATTTGCTTAATGAAAGTACCACTCGTTCCGATAATATATAAGCGTAGCGACAAAGTACTGCCCCTCATGCAAACATCCGCATAATTCCATACTCTTAAGGTATTCTATGGACTAGAAAATAACTCTACTTATGGACAACAGAAGACCTCTAGAAGTCTTCTATTGACTAAAAACACATCCTGAGGCCTATGGATTACAAAAGACCTCTTCAGGTGTTCAGGTTTCAGGTTTTTATTGGATACAAAAGACCTTTTGAGGTACTCTATGGGTTAAAAACACATTCTGTGGTATTACATGCCACGGTGTGCCTTAGTCAAATTTAAATGGAAGGTGCTTATAACTGGGAAGTTTTCACAGATTCTGAAACTACAATTCTCATAGATGAGAAATATCAAGAAACAAAAAAATCGACGCACAGAGGTCGAAATCATTGATCTAGCGGCGCGAAAGTCAAAAAATCAAAGTATAAAATTGCGAAATGTTTTCCATTATATCGATTACAGACACTCTGCTGACTAAGATTTTGTTTTTACTTTTTTGTTGTTGTAAATATTCACTCAGTTATTCAGTGTCAAGTGCAAGAAATTTTGACGGATCAGATTTTAATAAAATTGTTGCTAAAAACCAGATCTCATATTTGTTTAATTGTTAAATAAATTCGTAATAAAACTAAACAAAGTTTATATTTTATTGATAGGGGAGGGTTTAAGTTAAATTAAAATAAAATGTTTGGGGCCTGAAGTTACATAGTTATAAAGCAATAATTTTTCAAAAATTATTATTTTTTGTATGTTTTTAGTGCAATATACTTTTGTTGGATGGAGCGTAACTACAAAGGTCCACCGAGGTTCGGTCCAGTTATTTTTTTAATAATTAAATTTGACTCCCTAGATTCCGAATAACCAAAATTTAGCTGCAAATAGCTGCAAATCTTGCTGATAAATGGTCTTGAAAAATAGCTTAAATCCTCAAAATACCCAAAATCAGTCGGTACGGTTATATGGGGGCTATATCAAAATGTAGACCTATGTTCGCAATTTTTGGTGGAGAATTTTTGTGTCCACTGGGAACCCCAAATACCAAATTACACCTAATTTGGTCGGAAAATGTAGCTTTAAATCCCCAAACTACTGAAAGTCGGAAGGTACCTTAAAAGGGGCCTATACCCAAACGTGGAACTACGTCCACAATTTTTGGTGGAAAGGTTTAGTGATCACTAGAAACCCTAAGTACCAAATTACAACTAATTTGGAAGGAAAAGGTGGCTTAAATCCTCAAAATATCGAATATCAGGAGGTACCGTTATATGGGGCTCTACCAAAATATTTGCCTATGTTGTTCATATTTAGTCCATAATTACCCACAGACACAGATTGAGTTTGTGTAAAATTTCAAAAAGATATCTTCATTCGTTTCCAAGTTATTAATTTCGCGCCGCTAGATCAGTGGTTTCGACCACTGTGCGACGCACAGAGGACGAAATCATTGATCTAGCGGCGCGAAAGTCAAAAAATCAAAGTATAAAATTGAGAAATGTTTTCCATTATATCGATTACAGACACTCTGCTGACTAAGATTTTGTTTTTACTTTTTTGTTGTTGTAAATATTCACTCAGTTATTCAGTGTCAAGTGCAAGAAATTTTGACGGATCAGATTTTAATAAAATTGTTGCTAAAAACCTGATCTCATATTTGTTTAATTGTTAAATAAATTCGTAATAAAACTAAACAAAGTTTATTTTTTATTGATAGCGGAGGGTTTAAATTAAATTAATATAACATGTTTGGGGCCTGAAGTTACATAGTTATAAAGCAATAAATTTTCAAAAATTATTATTTTTTGTATGTTTTTAGTGCAATATACTTTTGTTGGATGGAGCGTAACTACAAAGGTCCACCGAGGTTCGGTCCAGTTATTTTTTAATAATTAAATTTGACTCCCTAGATTCCGAATAACCAAAATTTAGCTGCAAATAGCTGCAAATCTTGCTGATAAATGGTCTTGAAAAATAGCTTAAATCCTCAAAATACCCAAAATCAGTCGGTACGGTTATATGGGGGCTATATCAAAATGTAGACCTATGTTCGCAATTTTTGGTGGAGAATTTTTGTGTCCACTGGGAACCCCAAATACCAAATTACACCTAATTTGGTCGGAAAATGTAGCTTTAAATCCCCAAACTACTGAAAGTCGGAAGGTACCTTAAAAGGGGCCTATACCCAAACGTGGAACTACGTCCACAATTTTTGGTGGAAAGGTTTAGTGATCACTAGAAACCCTAAGTACCAAATTACAACTAATTTGGAAGGAAAAGGTGGCTTAAATCCTCAAAATATCGAATATCAGGAGGTACCGTTATATGGGGCTCTACCAAAATATTTGCCTATGTTGTTCATATTTAGTCCATAATTACCCACAGACACAGATTGAGTTTGTGTAAAATTTCAGAAAGATATCTTCATTCGTTTCCAAGTTATTAATTTCGCGCCGCTAGATCAGTGGTTTCGACCACTGTGCGACGGTGGGATTTTCAAATAAATCGCGATTTAAATTCACATTTTTAGGGGTTCTTTAGGCTTTCACGATTTTGCTTGCAAACCGCTAGTCCTATGTAAATGAGCCTAAAGAAAATGATGTAGCTGTGAAAATTCTCCACAATACTGACCTTTATGATATCTTCGTAGGTTTTACCGTATCGTATGTATCGTATGTATCGCCTCCTTATAAAACAATATCATGTTCAGTGCGCCTTAACTAACTTTTGATGAAAACCGCTTACACATGGAAAGATTTCGCGGATTCTGAAACAGCAATGTCCGTAGATAAAAAAAAAAACAGAAAAAAATAGCCGGAGGGATTTTTAAATAAATCGCGGTCAAAATTCACATTTTTAGGTGTTTTTTTGTTTTCACGTTATTACTTGGAATCCGCAAGTCCTTATCGGACTAAAGAAAATGTTGTAGCTGCGAAAATTCTCTACCAAGCTGACCTTAAGGTTTTTTCGTAGGTTTTTCCATTTTTGAGATATAGAGGTTCAGTTCAAATTTTTAGGTTTTTATCTTAAGTCTTCAAGATTTTGCTTGAAAACCGCAAGTCATGTCAAAATGGAACTAAAGAAAATTTTGTAGCTGTGAAAATTCTCTAAAAGATTGGCTGATTTATTTTTTCTTAGGTTGTACCATTTTTGAGATATATACGTTTAAGTTGGCAAATTTCAGTCATAACATTGTTTTATAAGGAGACTTGTCCCAATTTGAACGTCTATATCTCAAAAATGGTAAAATCTACGAAAATATCATGAAGGTCACTCTTGTAGAGAATTTTGATAGCTTCAACATTTTCTTTATTTCTATTTTGATAGGACTTGCGGTTTCCAAGCAAAATCGCAAATACCTAACTAAACAAACCCTAAAAACGTCAACATGAATAGCTATTTATTTAAAAAGCGCTCCAAAATACCGAAAATTGGAATTTTGGAAAATTGGGGGCTATATCAAAACCTGGACCTAAGTTGACTATTTTTGGTAGATATGTTTTGTGACCACTGGGAATATGACATTTTAAAATACAGGTCAAAAAAGTAGCTGAAATCCTTAAAATACCGAAAATCGGAAGGTACGGTTGTATGGGGGCTATACACCTAAGTTAACAATTTTTGGTGGAGATGTTTTGTGGCCATTGGGAATATCAAATATTAAATAACAGGTAATTCGTTCAAAAATGTTGACAAAATCCTTAAAACACCGAAAATCGGGAGGTACCGTTATATGGGCGCTATACCAAAATTAGGACCTACGTTGAAAATTTTTGGTGGTGATGTTTTGTGGTCATTGGGAAAATCAAATGTTTAATGACAGGTAATTCGGCCAAAAATGCAGCTAAAATCCTACAGATAATCGGGAGGTAAACCTGGACGTATGTATGTTACCAATTTTTGGTGCAGATGTTTTGTGACCACTGGGAACCTCAAATGTTAAATTGCAGGTAGTTCGGTAAAAAAATGTTGCTAAAATCCCCAAAATAGAGAACATCGGTAGGTCTCGTTATATGGGGGCTATACCAAAACATGGACCTATGTTGATGGTTTTGGTGTGATGTTTTGCGACCACTGGGAACCTCGAATGTTAAATTGCAGCTAGTTCGTTCAAAAATGTAACTAAAATCTCCAAAATACCGAAAATCGGGAGGTACCGTTATATGGGGGATATACTAAAACATAGATCTATGTTACGGGTTTTGGTTGAGATGTTTTGTGACCACTGGGAACTTCAAATGTTAAATTGCAGGTAGTTCGGTCAAAATTATACTCTGGTGCAAATATACGGGTTAAAAACACTTTCTAAGTTCTTGTATGATTAAAGATGACCTCCTTAGATCTTTTATGGACCTCAGAAGATCTCTTGGACTACCTCTTGAGGTCTTCTATGAATTTCAGAAGACCTTTTATGTCTTCTATGGACAACATGAAATTTCTTAATGTCTACTGTGAACTACCAAAGAGCTTTTGAGGTATTCTTTGGACCACTGAAGACATCTTGAGGTCTTCTACTACAGGAGACATATAGAGGTATTTTATGGACTAAAAAAGACCCCCTGAGGTCGTCTATGGACTACAAAGACTTGTTGAGGTTTTCTATAGACTACATAGTACCTCTTTAATTCTTCTATGTGCTACAGAAGACCTACTGAGGTCTTCTATGAACTAAAACAGACCACTTGATGTTTTCTGTGGACTACAAAAGAACACTTGGGGTCGTCTATGGACCACAGAAGACATCTTGAGGTCTTATATTACAGGATACATATAGAGGTCTTTTATGGACTAAAAAATACCCTTTGAAGTCTTCTATTGACTATAAAAGATCGCTTGAAGACCACACAAGACTTCTACCTCTATGTGCTACAGAAGTGCTTATGATGTCTTACATTTAATACAGAATACATGTTGAGAACGTCTATGGACTACAGAAATCCTTTTCAAGTAGTCCTTCAAGTAGTCCTTTGAAGTCCTTCATGGACTGCAAAATACCTCTTGAAAACTTTTATGGATGACAGAAGATCTATTGAGGTCTGCTATTAACTATACAAGACCTTACGAGGTAAGAACTAAAGAAGATCTTAGACCTCAGACTTTTATGACTACAAAATAACTCTTGAGGTCACCTATTAACTAGAAAAGACCCATTCAGGTCTTCTATGACTACTAAGGCCTCTTGGAGCCTTCCGTTAACTGTAGAATACCTCTTGAGGTCTTCTCTGGACTACAGAAAACATCTTTAAGTATTTTATTTATTTATTTATTTATTTATTTATTTATTGAATTTGTATTCACACATCACAAGATGTAGTATCTTATATTAAGGTATGTGACAGTGTAAAGGTATTTAACATGTTCGGGTATACAACAAAATGGGTTATAAATTATTGATTTAAATAATTAAATAATTAAAAAAACATTAATTTAATTACTAAACATGCATAGAACAGATAAATCAGATTAAATATTACTGAAATAATTGAAAAGTAAACGTTTAAACGATACTGCGTTGCCAATGTTTTGAATTGCGTTTGGTAGCGAGTTCCAAAGTCTGGTGGAATTAATTATGAAATGCCTTTCTGAGAACAAATATCTGTGACGAATAGGTGTGAGTAGAAGACCTCGATTAGATCGTCCAAGCCGTAATTTGTCATATAAGTATCCAGGTTCTTTGGTATGAATAATACGATGCAGGAGTGTTAGTGTTCTTATTTTTAGCAGGTCAGGAAATGTAACTTCGTAAAGTGATTTGGCGTATTCTGAACATCTTTGTTGTCTACTAATTCCGTAAACATATCTTATCACTGCATTATAAGCCACATGTAACTTCGACTGACTTCTGCTGTCACAGCTAGCAAATAGTTCACAACCATATAATAGTGTAGGCATTAGGTATGTTTTTGCTAGGAGGGTCCGGATATGAACCGGAGTATAGTACTGCGTTTTGTATAATGTGCGTAGCATTCCAAAAACTTTCCCAGTTGTGTTAATTATATGATCGCTCCAAGTAAGACGATTGTTAAAAGTTATACCCAGATTTTTTGTTTTATCGACGATCTCAATGTGCTGGTTTCCAATTAGAATATGCTGGTCAGTTTGGAGGTGTATAGATTTTCTCGCGATGATGATACATTTTGATTTATCGGGGTCCAAATCCAGTTTATTGGCTAATGCCCATGTGTATATTCTTTCCATGTCACTGTTAAGTTTCTGGATACCATCAGATATTAATTGGGTACTACATGTATGATAAATTTGGACGTCGTCCGCATACATATGGATACTGGAAAACTGTAGTTGTTGTTGTCGTAGGTCGTTAATGTACATAGAAAATATTAGAGGGCCCAAAACTGATGCTTGGGGTACACCTCGATGGACTGGTAATGGTGACGATGCAATATCGTTAACTATGACAGATTGTGTCCGTTGTATAAGATAAGTATAAATTAGCTTAACAGCAGTGCTAGAGAAGTTAAATTGTTCTCGCAGTTTAGGCATAAACTATGATGATATACACAATCGAATGCTTTTGAGTGATCCAATAAAACGAGGAATGTTGCTTGGTTTCTGTCTATTTGATTTCTTATATTTTCTGCCACATCCACCAGGGCTGTAACACAACTATGTTTAGACCGAAAACCAGACTGCTTATCTGTCAGGAGTTTGTTTTCGTACAAGAATTTGCTGATTTGCATATGGATAAATTTTTCGAGAGATAGGGTAATATCGCAATAGGTCGATAACAGCCCGTGGATTTGCCTTTGGGTAAGGGCATTATCTTTGCGTGATCCATACATTTGGATACTGGCTCGTCATAAGTAAAGTGTTAAAAATGTGAGTGACGTGTAGTAGCAACTTCGGCAATATGATCTTTTGGAATTTGGGATGAACGTAGTCGAGACCAACCGCATTGGATTTTATGGCAAGACAAATATGTGACACGTCCGCTAATGAGACACACCTAAACTCAAAACCGCTATTTGTTGGAAATGTAGACGTTAATCGAGAAACATTTACGGATTCAGGCGAAAGCGAATTATTAGTTGGTAGTTGCAGAAAATGTTCATTGATATCATCGAGATTTCCTATAATTAATGTATCGACCTTTTCCCCAATACCAATTTCTTTGATAATTTTCCATTTACTCTGTGAGCTAATTGCAGATTTAAGTTTGTTTTCAAAATATCTGGCCTTCGATATTTGAATAGCTTTATTTGTTGCTTTGCGCTTTCTACGGAATTCTTCGTGTAGGATGTCATTTTTGAGTCTCTTCCAACGTTTGTAAGCAATATCTCTCATATGAATCATGTCTCTTAAATGGGAGTTAAACCATGGCTTAGTACGCTGGGACGTTCTAACAGTACGTTGAGGAACACATAGGTTAAACAAGTTAAGTGTGTTTTCGTTAAAAAATATTAACTGTTCGTTAGCATCCGGCATATAAAATATAGTATGGACAAGAAAAAACCTCTTGAGGTCTTGTATGGGCTACAAAAACTTCTTTAGGTATTCTGTTGATTACAGAAGACATTTTGAGGTCCTCTATGGACTACAGGAGATCTCTTGAGGTCTTCTGTGGCCTAAAATTCATCTATAGACTACAGAAGACCTCATGTGTTATTTTATGGACTTCAAAATCCTCTGCAAGCGTTCTGTGGACTACAAAAGACTTCCTGAGGTATGCTGTTGAAGAAAATATGACCTCTTGAGGTCTTCTGCGTACTAAAAATGATGACTTTTTTGGGCAACAGAACTCATCTTCAGGTCTGGACAACCAATGAAAAAAGAGAGAAATGGAAAAGCGGGTGTGTGAAGAAAATGTTATTTAGTGAAGCCGAATATTAAACTGATGGCTTTGGTAAAAGCACATTTTTTCCCCAGAGAATTGAATGTATACCATCCGGCCAGGATGAGGTAAAAACGACAATAAATTGGCTACAGGAAAGTAAAGCCACAAGAGCCAATAATTTACCAGCAGGCCACCTCTGACAGGATTCGACACGCTAAGGTGTGTCCATCAGTTAGTGAGCACCATTTGGCAGTAAGAACGCGTAGCACATGACTGGAAGTGAGTATACCATTTCCCGTCCAGAAGAAAAGAGGTTAGGCTGAATGTTTCAATTATACTGGTATGAATCTGCTCCCTGGCAAATCCCCCATTGACCAGATATTTTTTTGCGGCATATCCTGGAAAAGACCCAAGAGGATCAGATACTTACCATATTTTTGTCGACTATAAAACAGCATTCAACAGCCCTACACGTTCCTATGTCTGAATTCCCTCATACATAAAAATAGTCATAAAAGAACCTGCTAAAGTGAATCTGGCAATAAAAGGCACGCCTTTTTTACTTGTTTGAGGTATGGTGCTCTTTGAGTATATGAGCGACATACATACACTACACGTCAGTAGAATAGAGCACCTACTTTTATACCCTCCACCATATGGAGGGTATAATAAAATTTGTCATTCCGTTTGTAACACATCGAAATATTCGTCCGTCCGTCTGTCTGTTGAAATCAAGATACAGCTCGCAATTTTAAAGATAAAGAGTCAATATTTGGTACAGAAGTTTTTATTACTTGCAGGATGGTTGGTATTGAAAATGCGATATATCGGTCCACGTTTTGATATAGCCCCCATTGAACGGTACCTCCCGATTTTCGGTATTTTTAAGCTTTTAGCTTCATTATCATACCAAAATGGCTGAAATTTGGTAATTAGTCTTCGTTGAGGATATAAAACGTTCCACCTAAAATTTGTTGGTATAGGTCCACTCCTTAATATAGTATCCATAGAACGGTACCTCCCGATATTCGATATTTTGAAGGTTTTAGCTTCATAATCCCACCAAAATGGCTGAAATTTGGTAAGTAGTTACCGTTGGGTGTATAGAACTTTCCACCTGAAATTTGTTGGTATAGCTTCACGCCTTCATATAGCCCCCATAGAACGATACCTCCCGATATTCGGTATTTTAAAGGTTTTAGCTTCATTATCCCACGAAAATGGTTGAAATTTGTTAATAAGTCTTCGTTGAGGATATAAAACGTTCCACCTGAAGTTTGTTGGTATACGTCCACGCCTTTATATAGCCCCATTTCCGACTGAAATTCGTCGGTATAGGTGCACGTTTCGATATAGCCTCCTAGAACAATACCTCCTGATTTTCGTAATTCTGAAGGTTGTGACGTCAAAATCATTTCGCGAAAAGCTAGAAACATAATATCTTCTGTGTTTGATGCGGAACGTCATAGACTTTATATCCCTACAAGGTTAAATTCGTAGATTCATTCGTTTTGGGAGCATTAAGGTAACATTAACAAAAGTTTAGGCGTTTTATTCTATTGACGTGGAGTGTATGTAAATAAATGAACGATTTGACCCTGCGGAAATTGTATATATCCCCCTCTTCGTGGAACATAAAGTTTAACATCACTTTTGAAATTTACAAACAAAAACTTCACCCCACAAATCCCCCCAAAAAATATTAAACTGTGTTTATTAAAAAAGTTTCCAAACCCCACATTATACAATACATACAGTACGTATGTATGTACGAGTGAGTATATGAAGCTCAATGGTCAAGTTGTGTTAAATACTTTTAATTTGTATTTGCGGCAAGGTTGTTAAGTAATTAGCGAACAACAATCCTTTTTTTGGCTGGAGAGGAAGAACGGTTTCAGTTACACAAAACAAAGCTAAACAAATCAAGTCATACACAACCCAAGAGGAGTAACAAACAACAGGGTATTTTATGTATGTAAATCTGTTGATTTGAGTTTTGTAGTGATTTGTTTCATTGTGTGTAAATTCTTGTTGCCCTCACCAAAGACAAACAATTAATTATAGAGGTTTTACGAAATAATTTCCAAGTATTGAAACTTTAACCGGAACCAAGAAACTAATGAATAACGTCATGCAATGTGGCATTTAAACGCACCAACAGCAACAAAAAATCAGGAGTAAAGGTTTTGTGGCTTTCACTGATTATAAGGAAATAATTTAAATTGGTGGGGGCAAATAAAAGGGGAATATTTTGTTTTCCACTTGACAGGGCTGATGTGGCCAAAGAGGCAACCCTTTTACAAGGATTTTCCATGTTGCCAGTCTTTAGCAACAGATGTCGATGTTTTTAAACATTTAAAAGCAGCATGTTGAAAATCACAGAATGGTGCTATAAAAAGTTTGCCTACAAACATGTATCTATTCAAGTGATTGTGCATATATCTTCTTGATGATATCCTCAAGTTATGACCATAAAGGGCATTTCATTATAAAAATTCTGTAGCTTTTTAAAGGATATATAAATTTAAATGAGTTTTTGTTGTTCGACAGTTACACTTTCCTAAATTAAAATTCCATCAACATCGGTGCAGTGGTTCTTTAAGGACCTGATCATGCGATTTAGGTAGTGTCTGTACCAAAATAATCAGTTTGATCTTTATCACCTTGGTAGAATTTTCGGACTAGTTCCTGACCATCTTGATTTTTTCGCACTTTCGTTGATCCTTTTTTCTCTCAAGAGATTTTCTGTGCTGCCTAGAAGAGTTCAAGAGGCCTCTTGTGGCCATAGAAGACCACAAGAACCCTATGTTACTCCGCAAAAGACCCCATAGCTCTTATGTGATCCATAGAAGACCTCAAGTCAATTGAAGAATTCAGGAAGTCTTCTGTAGCTTATCATGGTGCTCTTGAAACAATTTTAAATGGAAGGTGCTTACACATTGAAAGTTTTTGCGGATTCTGAAACTACAATGTTTATAGATGAGAAAAATCAAAAAACAAAAAAATCGCCGGAGCGCTTTTTAATATTTAGGGGTTGTTTAGCTTTTCACGATTTTGCTTAGTAACCACAAGTCCTATCAAAATGGGACTAAAGAAAATATTGTAGCTGTGAAAATACTCTACAAGATCGACCTTTATTGTATTTTCGTAGTTTTTACCATTTTTGAGATATAGAAGTTCAAATTGGGACAATGCACTGACTGTATCGCCCCATAATAAAACAATGTTATGAAGGGTGCGCCTTAACTAACTTTTGATAAAAACCGCTTACACAGGGAAAATTTTTGTAAATTCTGAAACAGCAATGTTCAAGATGAGAAAAATCTAAAACCAAGAAAAATTCGCTGTAAGAATTTTTAAATTAATCGCGGTCAAAATTCCCATTTTTAGGTGTATTTTAGGTTTTCACGATTTTGATTGGAAACCGCATGTCCAGTCAAAATGGAGCTAAAGAAAATGTTGTAGCTGTGAAAATTCTCTACAGGATTGACGTTCATGGTTTGTTCTCAGGCTGTACCATTTATGAAAGATAGAAGCTCAGTTTACATTTTTAGTTTTTTTTTTTTTTGTTAGGGTTTCGCGATTTTGCTTGAATACGGCAAGTCTTATCGGCATGGGACCTGAGAAGATCTTATAGCTGTGAAAATTCTCTACAAGACTGGCTTATGTAATTTTTCCTAGGTTGTACCATTTTTTTAGATATATAAGTTTAAGTTGGGAATTTGCAGTCATGACATTGTTTTATAAGGGGCGATACAGAATTGAATTGAATTTGAATTGTCCCAATTTGAACTTCTATATTGCAAAAACGGTAAAACCGACGAGAATACCATAAAGATCAATCTTGTAGAGATTTTTTAAAGCTACAATATTTTCCTTAGTCCCATTTTGATAGGAATTGCAGTTTCTAAGCAAAATCGTAAAAACCTAAACAACCCCTAGAAATGTCAACTTAAATCGCGATTTATTTAAAAAGCGCTCCGGTGATTTTTTTGTTTTTGATTTTTCTCAAAAACTTCGGAGGTGTAAGCACCTTCCATTTAAAATTGTTTCAAGAGCACCATGTTAAAGAAGACCATTAAAGACACCAGAGAAGACCTTAAGAGGTCCTCTGTACTCCATGGAAAGACAAGAGGTATTCTGTGGACTATGAGGTCTTTTGTCGTCCATAGAATACCCCAAGAGGTATCCTATGGTCGAAAGAAGACCTCAATAGATATTTTGTAATCCATAAAAGACCTCAAGAGTTCTTCTGTAGTACATCGAAGACGTCAATAATTATTTTGTAGCCCATAGAAAACCTCAAGAGTTCTTTTTTAGTCCATAGAAAACATCAGAAGGCTTTTTGTTGTCCATAGAAGACCCCAAGCGATTATTTGTAGCCCATAGAAGATTCCAAGAGGTCCTCTGTAGTCCATATTACCTCAAGAGGTTTTCTGCAGTCCATAAAAAAACCTGAGAAGGTCTTTTGTTGTGCATAGAGACCTCAAAAGGTCTTATGCAGTTCATAGAAGATCAAAAGTTCTGCCCTAGTCCCTAGAAAAACTCAAGAGGTCTTTTGTTGTCCATAGAAACACGAAGACGTCTTTATAGTCTATACAAGACCTTAAGAGCTCGTTTGTTATCAATAGAAGGCCAGAAAAGGTGTTCTATAGACCACATAGGACATCAAGATGTCCTTTGTAGTCCACAGAAGATCAAGAAGTCCCCAAGAGAATTTCTGTAGCCCATAGAAGATTTCAAGAGGTCCTCTGTAGTCCATATTATGTTAAGAGATTCTGTGCAGTCCATAAAAAACCTGAGGAGCTATTCTGTAGTTCATATAAGACCTCAACAGGTCTTATGCAGTCCGTAAAAGATCAAGAGTTCTTCTCTAGTCCATACAAAAACTCAAGAGGTCTTTTGTTGTCCATAGAAACCCCAAAACGTCTTTATAGTCCATACAAGACCTTAAGCGGTTGTTTGTTATCAATAGAATACCAGAAAGGTCTTCTATAATCCACAGAAGACATCAGGAAGTCCTTTGACCAGAAAAGGTCTTCTATAGACTACAGAAGACATCAAGAAGTCCTTTGTAGTCCACAGAAGGTCAAGAAGTCTTCTGTAGTACATGAAAATCCTCAAGCCGTCTTCTGTAGTTCATATAAGACCTCAACAGGTCTTATGAAGTCCATAGTAGATCAAGAGTTCTTCCCTAGTCCATGGAAATCCTCAAGAATTCTTTTGTTGGCCATAGAAACCCCGAAGAGGTCTTCTGTAGTCCATAGAAGACACTAAGAGGATTTTGTTGTCGTTGTAACAGTTTTGTTGTTGTAACAGTGTTTGTTTGTATGTTCGTTCTTCTGTTCTTTATCTGCACCCCAAGTGCTGCCGGCTAGGGACTTGAGGACATTGTTTCTACTTTTCAGTTTGTCGCAGATAGCTGTGGCGTGCGCGCACGTTGTGAAAGTAGTGTCGATATGACCCCTAAAATTTTGGGCCAGTTTGTGGTCGGAATTCTGCTACCGTCGACTACGAAATTCAATTCTATTCCAAATTGCGCTGTCCATGTGGTGAACAGAGTAGCCGTTGATTTTGAAATCTACATATTCCTCGAATGGAAAAACGTGGTCAGATCGTTTAAATAGTTGTTCAGCCTCTCACAGATGTCATCAGCATAGGTACCCGACGCCAGGATCGTGCAATCATCCGCATACGTTACCATCTCGATGCCGTCTGGAGGGGGCGGAATACAGGAGAGGTTTCAAGATTGGCCGAAGGGTTGTCTGCTCAATGTCCTCAAACAGCGTGGAGTGTCTGACTGTATCAAAGGCTTTTGAAAAGTCAAGCGCCACCATCACTGTTCTATCGCACGGCCATCTCTGGTTGAGTCCTTGACAAATATGTGTGGTAATGGCGAGCAGCGCAGTTGTCGTGCTGTGCTGCTTACGGAATCCATGCTGATGATCGGCAACTTGATAGCTGTTTCTGATACTGGGGAGGACTAAGGACTCAAGGGTCTTTGCAACGGGCGACAAAAGCGAAATCGGCCTGTGCGATTCACTTTTGCTGGCATCCTACGGAAAAATGAGGGTGGATAGCGACAAGTTGAGAACTTTAGTGAGATACTCCACTCCCGGCTCATCCAGCTGCTTCAGCATTACCATGGATATTCCATCAAGGCCCAACGCTTTGGATGATTTAGCGTTCCTGATGGCATTGGCAACATCATCCATTGTAAACTGTGGTGGCTCCTCCTCGGCAGGAAGAGATCTGATGCGACGTAATACTCTTTTCTTCGCCCTGTCACTCTCGGGATGTTCGACAAATTGTCGTTTTGAACCCTTCTTCTAGTGTTCGAGAGTGACTTAACTATTGACCACAATTCACCTATTCCAGCTCCAATGTTGCAACTCTTCAGATGATTTAACCACTTGTTCCGCTTATGCTCGCCGACCAGCCTGTTAACTTCCAGTGTCAGCTCCCTGACTCTGGGGTCATTGGGGTTGGTTCGGCGAAGCTCATCACGCTCATATGCTAATCCCGTCGCCTCTGCTGGGAAGTTTGGTCTTACTTCGGGTATTCGACCAGCAGGGATATGGCGAGCGGCTGCAGCAGTGATGATGTCTCGGAACGCTCCCCGAACATCAGAAGGATTGGGCTGTTCTCTGAAGCGGTGATTGGTGAACTCTCTGAAACCCGGCCAATCAGCTTTCTTATGATTGACGAATTTGCGGCGTTCAGAGGTAATGAAATCGGGTTGTCTGCTAATGGAGACAATTATGGGGAGATGGTCTGATCCAAGAGAAATGACGGGTTGCCAGGTAACGTCATTTGTCAGACCAGGTGACACGATGGTTTTGTCTGGCGAGCTGTGACACTCTCCTCTAGTTCTGGTAGGGGCTTCCTCATTGGCCGTGCAAAACATAGAGCTGTCGATCTGCTCAGCCAGCGCTGTACCTCTCAGGTCGTTTCCGAGGGCCGAATGCCACATCTCATGATGCGCATTAAAGTCCCCCAGGACCAGACGATTATGACCTTCCAAAAGCTGGCTAATGTTAGGCACGTAATCTGAGATACAGCTATTTCTCGGCGGGATGTATTCGTTCAGCAACACTATCTCGTCAGTTCCACACCTGTCTGCTACCCCCATACATTCCATGCACGGGTCATTAGAGACAGGCTCAAGCGAGATAGTTCTGTATTGGACAGACTGGTGCAATAGGAAAGCTAATCCCCCACCTCCACTTCTGGTGCGATCTTTCCTTAGCACATTGTTACCATCACAATGTTGTAAGCTACAGTTGTTTTTGAGCTTGGTTTCTTGCACCGCAGCGACTCATGAAATCAACTATTTCCTCGATCTTACCTCGGAGTCCATTGCAATTGAATTGCAAAAAGGATGCATTCTCTAAGATTGGGGCAACAACGGCTGGTGTTAAAGGCTGCGTGTGCGGTTGTTGTCGAGGGGACTGCGGGGGAGTTTCGTAGTCAGACGACAAGGGAGTTTCGTAATCCGACGACGACTCACTGGGGACTATGTTAACGCAGCATGCAGCAACATAGTCGTAGTCCCTCAAGTGGACAAATCCAGGGCAACCCCTTAGATGCACCCACTTCTGACATCTATTGCATTTCACCGAATGTTGGATGTGGGTGAAGATGTGACAATCTGAGCACAGATATATTGGTCCAGGGTTTTCCTCCGTCCCGGCACGGACCAAAAGAATTCTGAGCAGGAATTCAGGGATATGCTGCTCCCAATACAGAAAAACGAAACAAATACAAACATATGTACACTGAGGTGGCGGCCGCTGACCGGAACGATGATTTTGTGCTGTTCCGGGTCAATCCGGTACGAGAGAACCCGCTGCCGTGGGATTGTCTAGAATGTGGGCTGCTTCGCTGCTGTGGCGGTGGGGATGACGTCGGCTATGCGGCTTATGTCGGTGTTGTAGTCGGCGATTCACCAGACCCACGACGGTATTGGTGTCAGCTCCCTCGGTAAAGACTGGCGTCAATGCCGACGACGGCTCTTGACCAAGATAACGCACTCTTTGCTTATGTTCTGGCCCACGACGGCTCTTGAACGAGATTTCGGTTACTTTTCTTATGTTCTGGCCCACGACGGCTCTGGAACGAGTTATCGGTCACTTTTCCTTATGTTTAGGCCCACGACGGCTCTTGAACGAGATTCGATCACTTTTCCTTATGTTCTGGCCCACGGCGGCTCTTCAACGAGATTCGATCATTTTTCCTTATGTTTTGGCCCACGACGGCTCTCGAACAGGTTGTCGTACACTTTCTTCTTAAGTTCAGACCAACGACGGTTCTTGAACTTCGGGGGAAAATCTATTACAATCACTTGTTTTCTTTGCTTTGCCGGCTGATGCACTTTCCTCTTCGATCGTTTCCTCGTTCTTACCGGTTTAAAGGTCTTACTCCGACTGACTCCCCAGCTTGCTTTGTCTCTGCCTTTTACACCCTCGGCAGCGGCTTCCTGGCTTCTTCCAGCAGACTTCCCGACTCCGCTTCTCTGTTGTTTACAAAATTTATGCTAATGGTAACGGGAATTTGTTTTGTCTACATGATTTCGAACTAATTCTGATTTTTAACTACATTTAGTAAGCACAACTGTACCTATTACTATTTTCAAGAAACAATTATTCTCATTAATATTGTTATTACTATTGATTATGGTGATGACTGTTATTAATGACATCATTATAAAATTCAAAATATTTATGGAAAATGCTACATCTTCAAATGGAATGGAAAAAATGGAATAACTTTTCATTAAACATTCAAATAAAAACAAACATAATGTGTGAATGAATAATTAAAAAGGCGTATTGCCTGTGTAGGCAAAAAAGGGATGATTTTTGTCGTCAGAAGTCCATAGAAAACCTCAAGAGGTCTTTTGTCGTCCAAAGAAGACCTCAAGATGTCTTCTGTAGTCCAAAGGAAATCTGTACAGATCTTTTATAGTTCATAGAAGACCCCAAGAGGCCTTTTTTAGTCAAGAGGTTTTGTAGTCCATAAAAGACTTCAAGGAGCCCGTTTTTTGTCCAAAAATATCTCAACAGACTTTTGTAGTCCTGAGAAGACCTCAAGTGGTCTTCTGTAGTACATAGAAGACCTCAAGAGTTATTCTGTAGTTACTAGAGTACCTCAAAACCTTTTTGTAGTCCATAAAAAACCGCAAGAGGCTTTTCGTCGTCCACAGTATTCCTCAAGAGGTCTTCTATAATGAGTTGTTAGTTAGATCATCTGTTGCCCATTGGAGACCTCAATAACCTTCGGTAATCCATAGAAGAAAACCTAAATAGATCTTCTGTTGTTTATAGAAGACCACAAAAAGCTTTCTGTAGTATATAGAGGACCGCAGGAGTTCTATATTCCATAGAAGACTTAAAGAGATCTATAGAAGTTCAAGAGGTCTTTTGTAGTCCATATAAAACCTCACCTGATATTTTATAGTACATAGAAAACCTCAAGAGCCTTCTTTAGTTCATAGAAGACCTGAAGCGGTCTTTTGTAGTCCATAAAAAGTTAAGGGGTCATCTGTATTAAATAGAAGACCTCAATAGATTTTTGTAGTTCGTAAAAGACCTCAGGACGTATTCTGTAGTACATCGAAGGGGTGTTGTATAGTCCAAAGGCGAAACCAACAAATCTGTTGTAATCCACAGATTACCTGAACATGTCTTTTGTAATCCATAGAAGATCCCAAACAAATTTTGTTGTCTGTGTTATGTAGTCTATAGTTTCAGAGCATTGTAGTTCACAAAGGACCTCAAGAGCTCTCAAGTCCAACGAAGAATTCAAGAGATTTTTTTATCCATAGAAGACCTCAAAAAGTCTTTTATATTCCATAGAAGATGTCAAATCATATTTTGTTGTACATAGAAGATCTCCGCTATAGCAGTTATATCAGCCTCGTACTTGGTAAGTACAATTGTCAGTAGGTTAACTACACTTTCTCTATAAAGAGTCGGAATATTCCAGGTTCGCTGGTCATAGTCCTCATAACGTTTAACTTTAGACCTTGATTTTAATATCCGTTAATGTATAAAACCACATTTGCATTTGAAAAACGAAAAGTTCTAGGACAGAGAAGCCATTCCACAGTCGATACGTCTGAAGAGCTGCACAACTAACAGCGAAACCAGGTCACGTAATTTGGTGACTGTGTGGGTTCGAGTCATTGTCTTTCCTTTTTCACTTGCAAAAAATTTCCGATCATCAAACATAACTCTAAACGCGAAAATTAGTAAAAATCATTAAAAATGATCTTCGCCTTAACAGGCAAAATTTCAAAAAATAAAAAACAGGCTGAGCCCGACTGGGATTTGAACTTACGTCCTTAAAAACATATCAAAAATGTTGTCACGGCGTTCAAAGCCAAAACTCATAACTTCAAAGGCAGTGCAAAATAGCGTTTGTTATGAAGAAATACATTTCAACGGTCAAATATCCGTTAATGTATAAAAACACATTTGCATTTGAAAAACGAAAAGTTCTAGGACAGAGAAGCCATTCCAAAAAATTAATTCTCTTTGTTTTTTTAATCCGAAACCAAGTTTTTATCGTGCTTATGCGTGAATGCGCGACACTTATTGGCTCACTTTCTTTAACAGGTTTTTAAGGTAGTTCTCTTGGTGATATCACGGGAAAGACAGTGAACACGTGAGATGAAACACGTGAGATGAAGGTGGACCAAACAAGTAAAAAAGTATCAGTCGGCTTTGCAGACAGAGATATACGCTCAGCCTGTGTGGATTGAAATATTTTTTCCCAAAAAGCTTATGTACAAAGTGGCGCAAAAGTAATCCTCCTATCAAAAAATGCTATAATTTTTGCGATTGGCCCCTAATGTCAGTTCTGTTTTGACATTTGTGTAGTAAACCCATGCGAAATACAGGTTGATAAACAATGTTACGCTACACTGCTCCAGAACGCGGAATATTGGTGACTATTTATTTGACCAATAATCGGTCGGTGACTTTGGCACAACGCGAATTTCGTCGCAGACGTTTAGCCGCTCGCTTCGAAGAGACTGGCACAACACGAGATACTGCCAGGCATGGCAGACCAGGGAGTATCCGTTCTGCAGAGAATATTGCTGCTGTAGCCGAGGATGTCACGGAAGCGCCATCGACATAGACCAGACGACGTGATACGCAAATGGGTATCAGTTGACGGTCTTTACAGCGAATTTTGGTACGATATTTGAAGATGTTTCCGTGCAAAGTCCAGACGGTGCATCAGCTGTTAAACGCTGACCGCCAATCGCGTCTAACATACGATCAATCCATCCTTAATCACCACCAAGAGGAAGATGATTTTTCATCAAAAATAATCATGAGTGATGAGGCGCTCCAGACTTCTGTTTGTGGGGCTTTTTGAAGTCCCGGGTTTATGTCAACAAGCCTCAGACTCTTTCAACTCTTAAAGACAATATCCGCCAAGAATGTTAGGACCTATCGCCGGAAGTTTTGGCCAAAGTGATGGAAAATGCCATAAAAAGGGCTAAAATTAAAATAAACTGTGGCGGCTGCCATTTATCTGATATCATATTCTCGACTTGATGTAAAAAAAATTAAAAGAACAAATAAAAATAATCCACAAGAAAAATCAAAGTTTTTAACTTTTTTTTAAATTACAGCCACCTTGTATTTAGAGGGGGTTTTCAAAATTTTGGGCGTATGAACCGATAAAAGTATGGATAGGATTAAAGCTCAAAAATTTGGGGGGATAATTATAGATAGGGACATGATATCGCTGTAAACAGGGCCACTAGGAAAACCTTCTGTAAAAATGTCCACAGGATCCTCGAACAGACCTTAAACACAAAAAAATGTTGAAAACTTGTGTGGTTGGTACCACAAGGATTGGACAGATAGGGCCTTCTTCTCAAGAAGTATGGACTGCCCCTGAAAAAACTTTAATTGTCGTAACTGAGACAGCGAATGTAAGTTGATTCAACAAAAATCAAAGTGATTCGAGGGCAGGTCTTAAACTGAATTAATCCAACATTTTGTGTGGGAGGTACCCGAAGAGGTGGACAAATATAGTCCATATTCGAACCTGATCTATATCTGGTAGATATATTAGGATGTTTAAAGTATGAACCAAATAGGTCACTCGCATCAAGAGTTATGGTGCGCACAATTTTTGAGCTTTTGTGGGGGAGGTACCTGAAGGAGTGGACCGATATGGCTTATCTTCGATGTTAATTTAAGTTTGTACGAAGTCCACATTTTGGACCGAATCGGCACATCCGTTCGAGAGTTATCTTGCGCTCCAACCACTATACACGGTGTCATAGGATTTTTATTGTAACTTTCAGGCTATTTTCTCAGGAAGTATGGACTTGCTCCTGATGAAACTTATAGCGTCGTATGGACAGCTGTGAATACTAGTTGCTACAACAAAAATCAAAGCGATTCGAGAGAAGGTCCTAAACTGAACTTTTCCAAAATTTTGTGTGGGAGGTACCCGAAGGAGCGGAACCATTGAGTCCATATTGGAGCCTCATCTAAGTCTGGTAGAAATTTCCCGATGTGCAAAGTATGGACGAAATCGGTTGCTTCCTTTAAGAGCTATCGTGCGCACAAATTTTGCGAACATTTCCGAACTTTTGTGGTGGAGGTAGCGGAAGGAGTGGACCGATATAACCCATCTTCGAACTTAAACTAAGTTTGGACAAAATACTACGAAAGCCAAATTTTGGACCGAATCGGTTGATCCGTTCGAGAGTTATCGTGCGCTCCAGACTGACGAACATTGTTAAATCAACTCCAAATTGTCTGAAACACATTTCGTCCAAACATATTTGAGGTCTAAGACCATTATTTCGATGAGGCACATTTTGCCCGTATGAAAGTAAATATACCCTATTTGGCATAAATTCTGAGGGCATAAAAAGTGCTGGGCTTTGCTATGTTTATACCAGTCAGAAGCGTTTTTCGGTACCTTCCATTCCAACTTGTTCAAAATAAAAAGGGGGAATCATTTATTTTACTTATTACAAAGTAATGTTTAACTGTGACAAAGACTGTACGTGTCCCAAAAAAAAACGTTCATTATATTTTATTAACTGAACCACTGTCTACATTAAAAGTTTATTTATCTTGATCGAATTTTACGCACAGTTTAGAGGAGAAAAGGTAATCGATAATGAATAGTGATAATTATTTTCGTAAATATTATTTATTTTTATTTATAAAAAAATCAATCAAAATCAAAAAAAAAAAGAAAGCATTTAATTGTTAAAAAATTACACAAAATTTGAGGCTTTTAATGAAATTAAAAACAAATTCAATATTATTTTAAATGATGCGTGAAAATATTTAGTAATGGGTTTTTCTAGTGGCTAAGGTTGATAGTTTGAGCCATTGGGCTCAAACTTACGGTAACACTTCGAAGAAGAACCCAAGGCAAAAATGTTGTATAAATATATATTCGCGATAATTGTGCTAGGATATCCTATGTATATTCAGGTAAGATACATATATGTTTGGCTTTTGCCTTTAAAATTCAATTAAAACTACCAATTTTGTTTTACCTTTCTGTGTATAGTCAGCCAAACGTCGATTTGATCTGCGAGTTGACCGATATGAATGCAACAATCATTCATCCATCATTACCCACATAAATTGTGGCGTAAGAAACATTTCTGCTGGTCGTTATTATGCATTTTCATCATTCAAATTGACCCGCAATTTAGATAAAGACGCTCGACTGAATATCGTCTCCTATTTTACACCACAAAATGCCAAGAAAGCTGTGAAATTTATAGACTTTAGTATTAAAATATGTGACATCCTTACTGAGTCATTGTCGGTGACGCTGTTAAAAACCCTGCTTATCGAATTGAGGCGAACCAGTAATTTACCCTATGTATGTCCCCTGAAAGGTGTAAGTATCAATTGTCGTTGTTGTTGTATGTGCTTCTGCGAATTTAAAAAAAAAATATTTTGGGTTCAGAATTTTTTATATAGATTTGATAATTACACCTTGGATGCTAACACTTTACCCGCATATACACCGATAATATTCTATAACTTCACTGTTAAATTTTATGAACAACGGAAGTTATTGGCAACAATGTTTGTGAATGGAGCAACTGTTCCGCGGTCAAATTAAAAGTGATTTTTCAATTATAAAATATATATTAAATTCTTTAATAATTTCAATAAAGTGTGAGAAACATTTTTTTTTTTTCATTTTTATGTGGTAAGGCCTTCCCAAAGTCGATAGGATACCTAATAAATGTCTCTTGTCTATAGAGTACTTTATGAAGATCTTCTGCCTATTGAATACTTTATTAAGATCTTTTGTATATAGAAGGTCTTATAAAGGCCTTCTTTCTATAGAAGACTCTACAAAGATCTTATGTAAGTAGAAGTCCTTATAGGGGTCTATTTTTTTATAAAATACCATAGGAGACCTTATAAAGGTCTTCCCTCTATAAAAGATTCTGCAGATTCTCAATAGATATTCTACGAGCGCCGAGAGAGAGCATATGACCGCTGCCCTGGTCATGACATAATGATTGTTCTAGGAGATTTTAATGCTAAAATTGGGAGAGAAAATATCTTTGGTCCCTCGATTGGGAAGTTCAGCCTTCATGAAGTAACATCCGACAACGGAATGAGGCAGATCGATTTTGCAGCGGCAAAAGCCATGGTAGTGAGCAGTACCAGATTCCAACACCTCGACATACACAAGGCCACGTGAATATCCCCAGATGGAAAACAAAAAACCAGATTGATCATGTTGTGATAGACGGAAGAAACTCGTCCAGTGTGTTAGATGTCCGATCGATTCGAGATGCGAACATCGATTCGGACCATTTCCTGGTAGCAGCCAAGGGACGTACTCGTCTTAATAATGAGGCAAGCTACTGAAGAAAAGAACGCGGCATACAGTAGCAACACGAAGCGCATATTATCAGAAGAAAAAAGAAAGGACAAGAAAAACGTGAGCGTGAGATACTCGAGATGTTCAGGAGTCAGAAGGAAGTCCGCAAATTTTACCAGAGTGTAAAACACCAGACTGAAGCGTATGGTGCAGGCACATTCTCCTGCAAAGATCTTGAAGGGAATCTGGTAACTGATACAGATAGCGTGCTGAGGATCTGGAAGGAGCTTTTCATGAAGCTCTTAGTATCGAATATGGGCAGCGATGAAGATACACCAGAGCCAATCGCAAACGACGACGTTTAATGTCTTCCACCAAGCCAAAGCGAGGTCATGACAGTAATTAATCGGCTGAAAAACAATAAAGCAGCAGCAGCTGATGGGCTACCCGCCGAACTGTTCAAGACCGGTGGCGAAATGCTGATATAGAGTATGCATCAGTTAATTGCCGAAATTTGTACCGTACACAAGAAAGGAGACAAGAGGTGTGTACAAACTACAGAGGCATAAGTCTACTCCCAATCGCCTACAAAGTGCTGTCGAGTGTACTGTGTAAACGTTTAAAACCCATGGTCAATAAAATGATCGGGTCATACCAATGCCAGACCCACGAAAGGCAGATCGATACATACCACCTGTTCATCGACTATAAGGCCGCCTTCGACCAAAGGTGTTTCAAGCCATGTTTGAGTTTGGTATCCCAGAAAAACTTATAAGGTTATGCAGGATGACATTGGCTAATACAAGATCAGCTGTTTAAGGAGGAAAGAACCTCTCGGAACCTTTTGAAACAAAACGAGGTTTCAGGTAAGGTGACAGCCTATCGTGTGACCTATTTAACATTATATTGGAAAAGGTCATACGAGAAGCGAATGTATATACCGGTAGAGATAAAAATAGCACTATATTCAATAAGGATATCTCTTCTTGAATCTCTTCCTGCCGAGGATGAGTCACCACGGTTTACAATGGATGATGTTGCGAATGCCATCAGGAACGCTAAATCATCCAAAGTGTTGGGCCTTCATGGTACGCTTAAGCAGCTGGATGAGCCGGGAGTGAAGTATCTCACTAAAGTTATCAACTTGTCGCTAACCACCGTCATTATTGCCGAAGTCTGGAAAATGGGCAGGGTGGCCCCGCTATTGTAGCCAGACAAGGATACCAACATAAGTGAGTCGTACAGGCCCATTTCGCTTTTGTCGCCCGTAGCAAGGAACCTTGAGGCCTTAGTCCTACCCAGTGTCAGAAATAGCTATCCAGTAGCCGATTATCAGCATGGATTCCACATATATTTATCAAGGACTCAACCAGAGACCGCCGTGTGATAGAACAGTGATGGTGGCGCTTGACTTATCAAAAGCCTATGATACTGTCAGGCACTCCACGCTATTTGTGGACATTGAGCATACAACCCTCCGGCCAAACTTATAACGTTGGATAGTCAATTATATGTGTGGACGCCAGTCGTACGTGGAATTAAGAAACAAGAAGTCCAAAGCCCGTAGAGTGAAACAGGGAATTCCCCAAGGTTGGGTGATATCTCCGAAACTGTTTAACCTCTCCCTCTCCTGTGATCATAACGTATGCGGAACGTTCAATCTCTGGTGTCATGTACCTTCCCTGACGACATCTGTGAGGGACTGAACTCCTATTTAACCGATCTTACCACCTTTTTCCACGGGAGAAATATACAGATTTCCGCCACAATCTACAGCAGAAGAGAGTTTAATGTCGTGGTCGACGTGGTGCGACCAAAAACTGCCCCAAAATTCTAGTGGTCACATTCGACACTACGTTCAAGTCGTCCGAGCATGCCACAACTATCTGCTACAAACTGAAATGTAGGAACAAGGTTCTCGAGTCCCTAGCCGGGGTGCAGATATAGAAACCTTATTGACCACATATAACGCGATAGATGTGTCTGTGGTAAGCGATGCAGCTCCAGTTTGGTCCCCGGGATTATGTGGTACGAATTGGAATAAAATTCAAACCTGTCAGAATGCCGACCAGAGAACAGCAAC
Source organism: Musca autumnalis (assembly GCF_047663935.1). NCBI lineage: Eukaryota > Metazoa > Arthropoda > Insecta > Diptera > Muscidae > Musca > Musca autumnalis. The sequence continues at coordinate 181,687,062 of NW_027412088.1, forward strand.
AGGGTGCCTCCTCAAGTCTTCAGTGCACCATCTACATGAGGAGGCAAAGATTCTTCCAGTACAGCAACACAATGAGATGCTTTCGTTGCAGTACTTGCTCGGGTATTACCGCGATATGTGTGTCTGTGGTAAGCTATGCGGCTCCAGTTTGGTCCCCGGGACTATGTGGTACGAATTAAAAAATATTCAAGTCTGTCAGAATGCCGACCAGAGAACAGCAACAGGGTGCCTCCTCAAGTATTTAGTGGACCAGTATAGCAACACAATGAGATGCTTTCGTTGCAGTACTTGCTCGGGTGTTACCACGATAGCCATTCCAATCACCATCTGGTGGGTAGGCCCGACACATTCCGGCACATCAGGAAGGATATCCACGCTCTAGAGGGAGAGAACCAAAGATATAGGAGGGAACCCCTACATCAACAGGCATATCAAACAACTTTTAATAGCATTCACACGGACCCAGTTACTAAGGCCATAAGCGTATAGAGTGAATAAAGTCCTCGGAGTACATCCCCCATCTATCGCAGCTGAGGAGCGTCAGCTGCCACGACAAACCAGAGTAGTTTTGGCTCAACTACGATCGGGATATTGCAGTCGACTAAATTCTTATTGGGCGGATATCGATATCTTCCCAGTATGCGGCATGGACCCGCATGCATATATATGTCGACAAAGGAATGATCAATTGCCAAACTTCAAAATTCCGAACATCGGATGGGACCTACTATGGGGACCCTATCAAAACGTGGACGCCTATCGAAAAATTTTTACAGACATTTTCGTATTGATATTTGAATTCGAAGTATGTTTGTTCAACATTTGTGGATACTATGAGTGGGTATTATAAGTTTGTTTTGGTAAGAAATCATGTAACACCGCGAAATATTCGTCGGAGACCCCCAATTTGGTATACCAATCTTCATATCTCGACGCGATAAAGCGATTTTGTGATGTGTGTCCGTCCGTCCGTCTGTCCATTATAAATTGTAAACACGCTCCAGGCCGCAATTATGGACCGATCGTCACGAAATTTTGTATGGAGGTCGGGTTCAGGCCAGAATAGATCCCTATTCTTATTGGTGATGATCGAGAAATATTTAGCGGGTGAAATGGACCAAGAACAAAATTTTTATCCGATTTTGTAGCGGCTCTGTATGTCGCAATTATAGTCCGATCGCCTCGAAATTTTAAATAATGTAAGATTATATGAAGGTTGCAATTTGAGATGGTGATCGGATGATGTTTAGAGGGTTAAATGGACCACAACTTTTGTGTGAAAATTTTAAAAATTCTTAATATACCGGTAATATCTTTATTCCTGGACACACAAATTCCGCCTACAGAAATAATATTTGGAAGGACAACTCTTGCCCTTTCAATTAATGTCAATTATGTTGATTTATGTGGTCAGATAACAGAGTTACAGCCTAATATATCCAGTGTTTTGCTTGTAATGTAATCAAAAGCATAATAGAGGTCGCAATTATAGATCAATAGTCACGAAATTTTGCAAGAGGAAGGGGTTTAGGTCGAAGAAGATGCCTACAATTTTTGATGAGAATCTGATATTTTTTAGCGGGTGCAAATGGACCATTATTTTTGGTCCATATTTGAATCCCTGGATGCCATATACTGGCAAAGTCGCCTATATATGAAAAATTAACTACCGATCTTTCCTCTGATGAAAATTGCAACAATATGTGTGCTTGGTAACGGACCTACTACCTAAGATATAATGAGTTTTGTGAAGAGAACCACACCTTCCTCCAATGCTACAAATTGTCTCTATCATGACAGACAAATTCCCAGTTCAAATTGCGTGGAACCCTATCATATTACCTGTCCAATTGTCCAAAATTTAAAGATGTAGCAGAAATTGCTAAACAACGCCAATTTTCAAATCTAAGAATATTTCTTAAAATGTACTGTATATGATTGTTCCACAAACATCCCAGTAGGGACAAGGGAGCCTTCTCTCATATCAATGAGAGCACCCCGATTAATATCAGCTCAATGAAATGGGGAGTTTTCGTTGTATGGGAGCTATGTGAACGCCTAGACTTATACCGACAAATTTCAGATGGAAAGTTTAATACCCCCAATGAAGACTTAATAGCAAATTTTAGCCAATTCGGAGGGATATTGAGACCATAACCTTCACGGGAGGTACGGTTCTATGGGAGCTATATGAAGACCTGGACCTATACCGATAAATTTCAGGTCGAAAATTGTGATGAACGAATACTTAATACAAACTTTCAGCCAATTCGATGGGATATTTAGGGCACAAAGTCTGGTTTAGCAAATATGTCAAAATATGCAAAAAATTAGGTCCAGACTAAATGTCCGTTCTAAAATTACTTATTGGTGCCACCATAGTACATTGTTTGCACACCCGCCTTGCACGTTGAAGGTCGGGCGTTCGATTCCCGGCCAGCAAACATCAAATTTCCAACGATGGCAAAATACCCCTCAGTAAAGTTGGCGACATTTTCTGAGTATTTCAACCATGTACAACTTATCTACAGATGGCGTTTTAAGACATGCCTTTCGGACACGGCGATAAACAGTAGGCCCCATACTATTGCTTAATGTGATAAGGTTGCAGACTCCAAAAATTTATTTCTTACAATGAGCTTATTGGTCTAAAAGAAACTTTGATTTGCTGAAAGCTAACTCGCAGGGTAGTGGTGTAGGGTATCGTATTATCGGCCCTGTCCGACTATAGCCTTTGCCTACTTGTTTCTTTCATAAAATGACCTCTGACAACATTAAACTTTCAACATTTGCAGAATGTGAAGCATCATAAAATTGATAAAATTGTAATATTCTAAATTTTCCATTACAAAAATCGAAAATAAGTATGTCCGTCATACGATTCATACATGTACCCAAATTATCGAACAACTATCAGAACTAAAACAACATTTAATCGTTAAAACCATTCATTTGCAATTTTCCTAAACACGTTTGTATGTAATACATCAGTACAATTAAAAATGGCTAATGACAAAAAAATTGAAAATGGATGCCATCAAACATTTTTTGAAATGAAATTACCTTATATTATTTTCCACCATGCAACAAAATGTCGATATCATGATAGAGGTATTCTCAGTTTTCCCATTGATGTAAAATATCAGAGTCCACAAAAGTATAATTTTTGGTCTAGGAGATGTTTATATTTCTAAAGTTATGGACACCGCAAAATGCTCTTAAGTCCAGGTTTTCACTGCAAGCAGTCATTCATTGTCAGCTTTATTCGAATACTAAAATTTTAATCTCCATACTTTGCTCAACAAAGCAATATAGGCCCAAGGGCAGGTTTCTGAGGCAAAAAGTCTATTTTTCAAGTCATATATTTGAATAAAGTAGTAAAGGGATTGATTCTTGACACTTTGGACCACTAAAAAAATGGAAAATACGTGGAAAGATATGCTTATAAAGATTGTGATTAAGAATTAAACAAGTAAAAAAGTATCAGTCGGCTTTGCCGACAGAGATATACCCTCAGCCTGTGTATATTGAAAACATTTTTTTCTAAAAAACGCATGTATTGAGGGAGTTTTAAAAATGTTGGGCGTTTGAACTGACAAAAATATTGATTAGGATTTAATATCAAACGTTTTGCGGAGGAGATACTAAAAAGAATGGATCTCCAGCCACTACATATGGTACCATAGGGGTTTTTTAGAACTTCAGGGATGTTTGCTCAAGAAGTATGAACTTGCCCCTGAAACAACTTTTACCATCGCAATTGAGGCAGCAATGCAAGTTGCTTCAACAAAAATCAAAGTGATTCGAAAGCAGGTCTTAAAGTGAACATGTATCCGAAATTTTGAGTGGGAGGTACCGGATGGAGTGGACAAATATTAACCATATTTGAACCTGATCTATATCTGGTAGATATATTAGGATGTGTAAAGTATGGAACAATTCGGCCACTCTCTTCAAGAGTTATCGTACGCACAATTTTTCCGAACATTTTTGAACTTTTGTGGGGGAGGTACCTGAAGGAGTGGACCGATATGGCTTATCTTCGAACTTCAACTATGTTTGGACAAAATATTACTAAGGCCATATTTTGGGCTGAATCGGCAGACCTGTTCGAGAGTTATTTTGCCACCCAACCTCCTCACACGGTGTCATAGGGTTTTTTTGCAACTTTCAGGCTATTTTCTCAGGAAGTATGGACTTGCCCCTGATGAAACTTATACCGTCGTATGGAGGGCAGTGAATACAAGTTGCTAAAGCAAAAATCAAAGCGATTCGAGAGATGTTCCTAAACTGAACTTTTCCAAAATTTTGTGTGGGAGGTACCCGACGGAGTGGACCGATTGAGTCCATATTAAAACCTGATCTAAGTCTGGTATACGCTCCACGATGGGCAAAGTATGGACCAAATCGGTTACACCCTTCAAGAGTTATCGTGCGTACAAATTTTCCGAACATTTTCGAACTTTTGTGGGGGAGGTACCGGAAGGAGTGGACCGATATAGCTCATCTTCGAACTTAAACTAAGTTTGGACAAAATATTACGAAAGCCAAAATTTGAACCCAATCGGTTCATCCCTTCGAGAGTTATCGTGCGCTCCAGCCAGCCAGACAGACAGACGGACGGACATTGCTCAATCGACTCCAAATTGTCTGAAACACATTTCGTCCAAACATACTTGGGGTCTAAAACCATTATATCGATGAGGCTCATTTTGCCCGTATGAAAGTGTATATACCCTTCATAGCCTAAAGGCTGAGGGTATAAAAAAGTTTGATATGATAAACAATTGTTGGCGTAGATATGTGATGAGTTTTTTGTGTAGTTTTTATTGCAGTTTATAGGTATGTTTTTTTGGAATAGAACTTTCGGTATCGCGACGTAACTGCGAAACGATATATATTTGATAGAAAGTAATAGTGAGTACTACATATGTAGAAAAATTTATCCGCGTATGGCCCCGAAAACTTAGAGAAACCATATGGAGGGTATAATTAAATTTGTCATTCCGTTTGTAACACATCGAAATATTCGTCAGAGACCCTATAAAGTATATATATTATTGATCAGCATAAAATTCTATGTCGATTTAACCATGTCCGTCTGTCCGTCCGTCCATCTGTCTTTTGAAATCAAGATTCAGCTCGCAATTTTAAAGATAGAGAGTTAATATTTGGTACAGAAGTTTTTATTACTTGCTGGATGGTTGGTATTGAAAATAGGATATATCGATCCACGTTTTGATATAGCCCCCTTAGAACGGTACCTCCCGATTTTCGGCATTTTTAAGGTTTTAGCTTCATTATCCCACCAAAATGGCTGAAATTTGGTATTTAGTTATCGTTGGGTGTATAAAACTTTCCATCTGAAATTTGATGGTATAAGTCCACGCATTCATATAGCCCCCATAGAATGGTACCTCCCGATATTCGGTATTTTGGAGGTTTTAGCTTCATTATCCCATCAAAATGGCTGAAATGTGGTAATTAGTATTCGTTGAGGATATAAAACGTACCACCTAAAATTTGTTGGTATAGGTCCACGCCTTAATATAGTTTCCATAGAACGGTACCTCCTGATATTCGGTATTTTGAAGGTTTTAGCTTCATTATCCCACCAAAATGGCTGAAATTTGGTATTTAGTTACCGTTGGGTTTATAGAACTTTCCACCTGAAATTTGTTGGTATAGGTTCACGCCTTCATATAGCCCCCGTAGAACGGTACCTCCCGACATTCGGTATTTTTAAGGTTTTAGCTTCTGTATCCCACCAAAATGGTTGAAATTTGTTAATTAGTCTTCGTTGAGGGTATAAACACAGCAATAAGTATGAGAGCGTACTTGAACAACATGCCTGTTGAATAATTTTTTTGGAAATAACGAAGATTTTGCCAAACAGTTGCGAACTTTTACCAAGATGTGATTCCAAGATGTGGTATTTTATAGAATAGAAGACTACTGGAAGGGCTTTCTTTAGAATAGAAGACTTCTAAAAGTGTATTGTGTAGAATATAAGACTTACCGCAGAGTTTTCTATATAAATATAGAATACAACACCTCTGGTTCTGGAAGAATAGAAGACCTCTGGAAGGGTCTTCTATAAAATGGAAGCCCTCTGGAAGGGTCTTCTATAAAATGGAAGACCTCTGGAAGGGTCTTCTATAGAATGCAAGACCTCTGGAAGGGTATTCTGTAGAATAGAAGACCTCTGTAAGGGTCTTCTATAGAATAGAAGGCCTTTGAATGGATCCTCTATATAATATAAGACCTACGGAAGGGTATTTTATATAATAGAAAACCTCTGGAAGGCTTTTATATATACAAGAACTTCTCTGGAAGGGTTTCTATGGAACAGAAGACCTAAGAAAAGGTATTTAATAGAATAAACCTCTATAAGGGTCTTCTATAGGATAGAAGTCCTTTGTAAGGGCTCCTATAGAATAGAAGACCTTTGGAATGGTATTCTATAGGGTAGAAGACCCCTGAAAGGGTTTTCCACACAAGAAAAGATCTCCGGAAGGGGTTTCTACAGAATGGAAGACCTCTGGAAGAGTCTATTATGTAATTGAAGATCTCTGGAGGGGTCTTATACATAATAAAACTCCTCTGGAAAGTTTTCTGTAGAACTGAAGGCCCAAGAAAGGGTCTTCAGCAGAATAGAAGACATTTATAATGGTCTTCTATAGAATAGAAGACCTCTGGAACGGTCTTCTGAACCTCCTACTCTGGAGGGGTCTTATATAATAGAAGACTTCTGTAAGGGTCTTATATATACAAGAATTCCTCTGGAATGTTTTCTGTAGAAAATATGGCCTAATAAAGGGTCTTTAATAGAATAGAAGTCCTCATTTATAGGATAGAAGACTTCTGGAAAGGTTTTCTATAGAATAGAGGACCTCTGGAAGGGTCTTCTATAGAATAGAAGACCTCTGGAAGGGTCTTCTATAGAATATAAGACCTCCGTTAGGGTCTTCCACGGGAAGAAGACAAGATATCTAGAAGGATCTTATATAGAATAGAAGGCCTCTGGAAAAGTATTCAATAGAACAGAAGACCACTGGAAGGATCTTCTATAGAACAGACGACCTATGGAAGGTCTTCTGTAGAATAGAAGACTTATGGAAGGGTCTTCTATAGAATAGAAGATCTCTAGAAGGGTCTTCTACAGAATAGAATACCTCTGGAAAGGTCTTTTAGAAGACTTCTGGAAGGGTGTTCTATAGAAATATAGAATACAAGACTTCTGGAAGGGTCTTCGGTATAGGAGATTTTCTCTGGGAGGGTCTTCCATAGAAATATAGAATACAAGACCTCTAGAATGGTCTTCTGTATAGGAGATTTCCTGAGGATGCATTAAGGATGACCTACGGAGTCTTCGGTGAACTAAAGCTGACCGCTTGAGGTCTTCTATGTACTAAGGAAGACCTATTGAAGTATTTAATGGACTAAAGCAGACATATTGATGTCTTCTCTGTACTAAAGGTGACCTCTGTAGACTACAAAAGACCTTTTGAGGTCTACTATGAATCAAAGCAGACATCCTAAAATTCTCTATGAGCTAAAGAAAAGCTACGGAGGTCTTCTATAGACTAAAGCAGACCACTTGGGGTCTTCCATGGACTACAGAAGACCTGTAGAAGCCAATATTTCCGGAGATATGAGCCACAATATGACACAAAGTTTAAGGATACTCTCGCAATTCTTACGATACCTTGTCTTAATTGTAGTTTCTGTTTAATCGAATGAAGTCGAGAAACGCGCCCTCGATTTGGTGTAGTTTCTGTCTAGTCGAGTGGAGCTGGGAAGGGCCTTTTATAGAACAAAGACCTCTGGAAGGGTCTTGTATACAATAGAAGACTTCTGGAAGAGCCTTCTATAGAATAGAAGACCTGTGGAAGGGTCTTTTATAGAAGGGAAGACCTACGGAAGAGTCTTCTATAGAAGAGAAGACCTCTAGAAGGGTCTTCTATAGAAGAGAATACTTGTGGAAGGGTCTTCTATAGAAGAGAAGACCTCTGGAAGGGTATTCTATTGATAAGAAGACATCTAGAAGGGTCTCCTATACAATAGAAAACATCTGGAAGACTCCTTAGTAGAATGTTATACCTCTTGAATGATAAGGGGTATTTCATAGACAAGAAGGCCTATGGAAGGGTCTTCCATAGAATATAAAACCTCTGGAACGGCTTTCCATAGAATATATACCTCTTGAAGGATCGCCTTTATAATAGAACACCTCCGGTAGGCTCTTCTATAGAATACAAAACCTCTGGAAGTTCTTCGAGAGAATAGAAGACCTCTGGAAGTTCTTCTATAGAAGGGAATACCTATGGAATTTCTTCTATAGAACAGAAGACCTCTGGAAGGGTCTTCGATAGAATAGCAGGCCTTATGATAGGTATTCTATATGACAAATGACCTCTGAAAGGGTCTTCAATAGAAGACCTATGGAATGGTCTTCTATAGAAGTGAAACCCTCTTGAAAGGTATTCTATTGATTAGAAGACATCTGGAAGAGTCTTCTATAGAATAGAAGACATCTGAAAGAGTCTTAATAGAATGTGAGACCTCTTTAATTATGAAGGGTTTTTCATAAAATTGAAGACCTCTGGAAAAGCCTTCGATAGAGTAGAAGACCTCACCCAAGGTAATGCGATGGCGGTCCCTGGGTGGTGGTTCCTGTGTAGGACCACTATTGATAGTGCGCTATGATTACGTCCATTAAAAAAAATAAAAGAGAATAGGGTCTTCCACAGAACAGAAGTTATCTGGAAGGATCCTCTATAGAACGGAAGACCTGTGGAAGGGTTTTCTGTAGAACAAGGGACCTCTGTATAGGAATTCTGTAACTTTTATCGATTAAAAAGTTTTTAAAATTTCTTTTGTTTTTGTAAAAACTTCAAAACAAACAAATAAAATTGCTGTAAAATAAACAATGAGTAAAGTTGTCAAAAAGTTACAGAATAGAGCTACTGGAGGGTGTTCTATAGAATAGAGGACTTCTGGAAGGGTCTTCTACAGAATGTAAGACCTCTGGAGGGGTCTTCTATACAATAGAAAAACTTTTAGAAGGTTATTCTATAAAAAAGAAGACCTTCGGAAGGGGTTTCTATAGAAGGGTCTTCTATAAAAGAGAAGACCTCTGGAAGGGTATTCTATTGATAAGAAGACCTATAGAAGGATCTTCTATATAATAGAAGACCTCCGGGAGGATCTGCTATATATTACAACACCTCTGGAAAGGTCTTCCATAGAATAAAAGAGCTATGGAATGGTCTTCTTCACCTCGCTCCATAATTGTATTTTGCCCATTGGCGGAATTTGTTGTTGGTACACCCTACATGATTACCAAATAAAGGGGTTTCGGCAGCTCTTTAGAGGTATGTAAATATTAGAATGGGTATTGTTGGCCGATTGCCTAATTAAAGATCAAGCCTAAGAAAAACCGCTAAAAGCAGGTATTGCAAAATTTTGCATGAAACATAAGCTTTGTTGTAGAATGTCAGAGAAAAATTAAGCTATAAAGGCGGGCGGAGACACAACAAAACTGGCATACTTACTTGAGTCATTTCTGATAGGGTAGTTTGCCCTTTTGCTTTTTATACCCTCCACCATATGGAGGGTATAATTAAATTTGTCATTCCGTTTGTAACACATCGAAATATTCGTCGGAGACCCTATAAAGTATATATATTATTGATCAGCATAAAATTCTATGTCGATTTGACCATGTCCGTCTGTCCGTCCGTCCGTCAGTCCGTCCGTCTGTCTGTTGAAATCAAGATACAGCTCGCAATTTTAAAGATAGAGAGTCAAAATTTGGTACAGAAGTTTTTATTACTTGCAGGATGGTGGTATTGAAAATGGGATATATCGGTCCACGTTTTGATATAGCCCCCATAGAACGGTACCTCCCGATTTTCGGTATATTTAAGGTTTTAGCTTCATTATCCTACCAAAATGGCTGAAATTTGGTACGTAGTCTTCTTTAGGGGTATAAAACTTTCCTCCAGAATTTTGTCGGTATCGGTCCACACCTTCATATAGCCCCCATAGAACGGTACCTCCCGATTTTCGGTATTTTTAAGGTTTTAGCCTCATTATCCTACCAAAATGGCTGAAATTTGGTACGTAGTCTTCTTAAGGGGTATAAAACTTTCCCCCAGTATTTTGTCGGTATCGGTCCACACCTTCATATAGCCCCCATAGAACAGTACGTCCCGATTTTCGGTAATTTGAAGGTTTTAGCTTTTAGGTTTAGTTTTTAGGGGTATAAAACTTTCCTCCAGAATTTTGTCGGTATCGGTCCACACCTTCATATAGCCCCCATAGAACGGTACCTCCCGATTTTCGGTATTTTTAAGGTTTTAGCCTCATTATCCTACCAAAATGGCTGAAATTTGGTACGTAGTCTTCTTAAGGGGTATAAAACTTTCCCCCAGTATTTTGTCGGTATCGGTCCACACCTTCATATAGCCCCCATAGAACAGTACGTCCCGATTTTCGGTAATTTGAAGGTTTTAGCTTCTTTATCCTATCAAAATGGCTGAAATTTGGTACGTAGTCTTCTTTAGGGGTATGAAACTTTGTCCAAGAATTTTGTCGGTATCGGTCCACACTTTCATATAGCCCCCATAGAACGGTAACTCCCGATTTTCGGTATTTTGAAGGTTTTAGATTCATTATCACACCTAAATGGCAGAAATTTGGTACTTAGTCTACGTTGGTGGTATAAAACTTTCCCCTAGAACTTTGTCGGTATCGGACCATGCCTTCATATAGCCACCATAGAACGGTACCTCCCGATTTTCGTAATACTGAAGATTGTGACGTCTATATCCAACCGAAATGGCTGAAATTCGTTATTTCTTCTTCCAAGAGTTATAAAATATTCCAGAAGAGTATTATCAGTATAGGTCCACGTCTTCCTATATCCCCATAGAAGCGTTCTTCTTGTTTTTCTGTATTTTTTAAGTTTTAGCTTCATTATCCTACCAAAATGGCTGAAATTTGGTACGTAGTCTTCTTTAGGGGTATAAAACTTTGCCCCAGAATTTTGTCGGTATCGGTCCACACCTTCATATAGCCCCCATAGAACGCTACCTCCCAATTTTCGGCATTTTGAAGGTTTTAGATTCATTATCACACCTAAATGGCTGAAATTTGGTACTAAGTCTACGTTGGTGGTATAAAACTTTCCCCCAGAATTTTGTCGGTATCGGTCCATGCCTTCATATAGCTCTCATAGAACGGTACCTTTCAATTTTCGGTATTTTGAACGTTGTGGCCTCAATATTCCACCGAAATGGCTGAAATTTGGTATTTAGACTTCGTTGGTGTACTCAAACTTCCCCTTTAAATTTGTCGGTATAGGTCCACGCCTTCATATAGCCCCCATGGAAAGGCACCTCCCGATTTTTCGTATTTTGAAGGTTGTGTCTTCAATATTCCACCAAAATGGCTGAAATATGGTATTTAGTCTTCAATATGATATAAAAAACTGTTCGCCAGAAATATGTCTGTACAGGTCCACGCTTTCATATTGCCCCATTTCTGACTAAAATTCGTCGGTATAGGTCCACGTTTCGATTAGCCCCCAAAGAACGGTAACTCCCGATTTTCGTAATACTGAAGATTGTGACGTCTATATCCAACCGAAATGGCTGAAATTCGTTATTTCGTTTTCCAAGATTTATAAAATATTCCAGAAAAGTATTATCAGTATAGGTCCACGTCTTCCTATATCCCCATAGAAGCGTACTTCTTGATTTTCGGTATTTTTTAAGTTTTAGCCACATTCTCTTACCGAAATATAGGACATTTGGTATTTAGTCTTTTTGGGCCTAAAAACTGTCCGTCAGAAATTTGTGGGTATATATCGACGTTTTCAAATAACCCACATAGAATGGTGCCTCACATTGTTTTACCGAAATTGCTGAAATTTTCATACACGAAAGGAAACTAATTATTCCATTTTACTTCAATATAACTTGTGGTGGAGGGTATAACAACTTTGGCCCGGCCGAACTTAACGCCGTTCTTACTTGTTATTATTTTACCAAAATGACTTAAGCATCATGCTGCCTATACATATATCCGCGTCTTACGATTGTTTGTCATTCACAACTTTTCTTTGAATGTTAAAGTTGTGTGCATAGTTTTAGGCGCAAAACCTCTACAGAATAATGTAATTTAGATATCTAACCTGGACTATTGGCAGGCTACTTTTCATATCAAAAACATTTCCTCTTCCATTGTTTGACATTTAGCGACTTTAGTAAGATTCCATTATTGTCTATTACACACATACATATACAAAATGTGGTCATAATTAATCACCCACTTATCTTAAATATGGAAATATTGGCCGATATTTTGTGAAAGCCCAATTCTCTCACACGGAAATCATACGGAATCCATCACAACATGATTATGCGCCCTAAACATTGCACCCAAATGACCTATGAAGAGTTGTTATGAAGCCGAAGGATGGTATTGCTCCTTCTTACAATACAATTTTATGTTACTGTGAAAAACTGGAACAACTTTCGCTCTATTTCTCTTTGGAGAAAATGTCCTTTTTTCGGGAGTATGGCCATTTTTGAGAAGCATTTGAGAAGGACATTTTGAGAAAGGACATAATTGAGAAGGATTTGTTCTCTATGTTTTTCTCTCAATTTTCTTTATTTGTTTATTCTCTGTTATTGTTTTGTTTGCCTAGAGAAAAGTTGGAATTTGTTGATTTGAAGAGAGAAATTATGTGCATTTAACAATCCGTATAAGAGATGAAAAAGTAGAAGAGAATCAGTAGCGAAATTATTTGGTAATGGGGACACAATTTAGGAAGAAATTAACATGATATTAATTGAAGATAACAATGATTGATACCATGGCATTTGTTTTACATACAGAAGATGGCGAGTTTTCATCTCCGGAAAGACAACATCACCGGTAGTGAAATCCCTGATCTTAATCTTGACTACAGCCTACAGAAGAATATATAAAGAAATGGTCGCACAAAGTGCCATAAAATTACACTTTTGTAAACTTTTTGCTGTGACAAAAGACTACATTGTGTTAATTCCTGAGGGAAACTGTATGCTTAGGTAAAAAGTAGATAAAAACTAAAAACCTGAAATCGGCGTTACCGTTTTATGTAGCTATACCAAAATGTTGACCTATATTGACAATTTTTGTTGGATAAGTTTTGTGACCAAAAAGAACCTCAAATGACAAATTACAGCTTATTCGATTAACAATTGCCCTTAAAATTCGAAAAATAACGAAAATTGGGAGGTACCGTTATATGGAGACTATACAAAACATAGAACTATGTTGACAATTTTCGATGGAGAAGTTTTGTGGCCACTGAGAAGCTCCTCCGTAGGTGCCTTTTATAGAATAGAAGACCTCCGTGGGAGGCTTCTATAGAATAGAAGACCTCCGTTAGAGGCTTCAATAGAATAGAAGACCTCCGTTAGAGGCTTCAATAGAATAGAAGACCTCCGTTGGAGGCTTCTATAGAATAGAAGACCTCCGTTGGAGGCTTCTATAGAATAGAAGACCTCCGTAGGAGGCTTCTATAGAATAGAAGACCTCCGTAGGAGGCTTCTATAGAATAGAAGACCTCCGTAGGAGGCTTCTATAGAATATAAGACCTCCGTAGGAGTGGGGGGCTTCTGGAAAAATCAAATGTCAAATTACAGGTAGTTCGGTCAACAAATGTAGCTAAAAAACTCAAAATACCGAACATCGAGAGGTACCGTTATATGGGGGCTATACCAAAATACCAAAATATGCTGACAATTTTTAGCAGAATAGTTTCGCGTTTTCTTTTCGGACCAAAACAGCTCGGAGCAGGCATTCAGCAATTTAATCTCGTTCCCATTTGCAGGACATTGATCTTTTCCTTCAGCGGCACCTAATTATTTGTGCCGTTAGTTCAAGTTGGACATCTTCAGAGAAAGTAGAAATGTGGATCTTCACATGGAATAAGATTGTGAAGATCGCCTTAGATACTTTGCAGCTTGTTTCAATGTGCCAAATCTGGCTAGCCTTATCCTGATATCTTTATTCTAGCCGCCATATGAAGTGGCACAGAGGTGGCTTTGGTTGAGTTGTCAATTGCAATATAGATTGCCTCCGACCCCCGACCCGTAATTTCTTCCGCTATTTTATTTCACTTCATGTTGCAATGACCCGGGATCCAGCAGGGGCTCTAGGACGTCCAAAACCGCCGCAAACTAGATAGAGTAGAGACTGCTTTACTATCGATGTCCAAAACTAACACAGGCTTGATAAAGTGGCAACTGAGTGAACAGAAATAGTCACAGGTCTAGCAATATCCCTTATCGCAGTGCTTATCAGTTCTGCAGCCTTATCCTCATATCTTTATTCTAGCTGCAGCATGAAGTGGCACAGAGGTGGTGTGGTTCAGTTGTCAACTGCAATATAGTTTGCCTCCGACCCGCGTTTCGTTATTTCTTTCACTATTTTATTTCATTCGATGTTGCAATGACCCGGGACCCACCAGGATAAGGCCGCAGATAAGGTAGAGCAGAGACTGCTTGACTAACGACGTAGACAGTCCAAAACTAACACAGACTTGATAAAGTGAAAACTCGGTGAACAGATATAGTCACAGGCCCAACAATATCCCTTATCATAGTGCTCATCAGTTCGGATTGGAAGACAAAACAATTTTCGTTCAACTAATTTTAGTTAATGGTATCGCTATTGACCCCAGTTCCTGTTCCACTTTCCATCTCAGAGCCATCGATGGGTATAAATGTAATACCGTTTAAAGCTGGGGAGTTGTTGGTCCAGGCCTCCCTGTTAAGCATGTGTACATTAATTTGCATGAAGTCCATTTTTGGTCATATTTAATCATTGACTTCTGCCGAACTCGGTGGTAATTCTGATGTAGATCCTTGAGCTGAATTGCACAACTAGAAGGTGTGGATTAAGATGATTCATCATGGCTTCCCTCCATAGAACCGGAAAGAATGATAAGTTCTAGATGTCAGATCAATGACTCTGATGCGTTATGCAGGTCCGTTTGATTTAATGTGCTTTAAGGTGTTTATTCCCAATGCAATTTTTAACCGACTGGTGACCTGGTTCCGAGTGGTCTAGTACGTGCGTGTCCAGAGTCTCTAGACCAGTTCTTATCCATGTACCGTCTTCTCTTTTAATACAACAGATGGATTTCGGGTCCTTCGAAAGTACCCTATAGTTAAATCCTTCAGTCCCTCAAAGATTTACATTTAGCCTTCTTGACTACACTATTGTACTTATTGAAAGGCACCTTATCGTGAGAAAACCACTTTTAAAACCACTCTAGTAGTCACAACCTTCAGAATTACGAAAATCGGGAGGTACCGTTCTACGGGGGCTATATCGAAACATGTACCTACACCGATGAATTTGAATCGGAAAGGTTTTTACTTCCAAAGTATAGGGTCAGATTTTAATATTAGGTACATAAAGGGCCCATGGAAACTTTGAGGCCCCAGTGGCACGTGTTAACATATTCCGATTGAGCTCAAACTTTGGCAATCTTAATTTTTAACAAACCTAAACATTTTAGGAGGTTGCCACATAAAAAAAACCGTCATAAATTTTTCCCTTTGAGTTAAAACCAGTCTAGTGACCATAATAATCCACCAAAATGACTGACATTTTTTATTAAGTCATGGATGATTTAATGGTTGCCACCGTGATGCAATGGTATGCACACCCGCCTTGCACGCAGAAGGTCGAGGGTTATTCCCAGGCCAGGCAACATCTATATTTTCAACGGTGGCAAAATACCCCTCTGTAATGTTGGCGACATTTCCTGAGTATTTTAGCCATGTAAAACTTCTCTATAAAGTGGTGTCGTAAGACACGCCGTTCGGACTCGGCGATAAACAGTAGGTCCTATATCATTGAGCTAATATGAATAGGGGTGCACTCATTGATATGAGAGAAGTACCCCTGTCCTGGCTGGGATGTTTGTGGAACCATTATTATTATGGAAGATTTAATAAAAAATTGCAGTCATTTTGGTGGGTTATAAAAAAAAATTATCAGTATAGGTCCACGTCTTCCTTTGTCCCCCCATTAAAGCGTACCTCTTGATTTTCGGTATTTTTAAGGTTTTAGGTACATTATCTTGCCAAAATATAGATCATTTTTCTCATCTATTTACACTGTAGATTCAGAATCATCAAAAACTTTTCAGGTGTAAGCACCTACCATTTAAAGTTGGTTCAGGCGCACCGTGTCAAATATCACCGATACGCACGCGTTCGCCTGACACCTCGGTATAGTTAACTTTTGGTCGGTCTCAATTTCCCCCGCTCAACATTTCCCGAATATTGTCCCAGGTCTGTTACAGGGACGTAGCCAGGATTTCATTTCGGGGGGGGCCCACCTGACCAAAATTTTGAAAGTTCATGTTAGCGAAAATGTCTTATTTAGCAAAGATGTAAACCCTATTTTAGACTTATTCTACTGATGAAATAATTTTAAATACTATTTTTTAGTTCATATGGCGCAAGACTTCTTGGCCAATTTTATCTTGTTTTTAGAACTTTTTTGACAATATGTCACAGTTAATATATGGTCAAAGCAATGAATATATTAATAATGCCATATATTTTTGGGCGTATCATTTATCAAATAATTCACAACTGCGGTGAGATTTATGAAATTCAGTGATATCACTTCGGTAAGGCCAAAAGAAAGCGAATACAATGGAAAACCTTAGAAATATCATAACTTTTAATTTTCTAATATCTTAACATTATAATTTTCAAAAATATGCAAAAATCCGATGTCTACATATCGCAAGGAATTTCTGAAGGCCGAGAACTAATGCTGAGCAATAGTTAGTCTATCCATCAAGAAATTCTATGCCGCCCATTCCAAAAATCCATAAACACAATTTTTCCCAATCTACATTTTTTGTATTCTCAGCCTTTAGCCAAAATGTGCCTCATCGAAATAATGGCTTTAGGGTCAAAGTGTGTTTGGAAGAAATATATTTCAGAAAACTTGGAGTCGACTTAGCTATGTCCGTTCGTCTGGGTAGCCGCCTGGGGAGCACGATAATTCTCAAACAGATCAACCGATTCGGTCCAAAATTTGGCCTTCGTGATATTTTGATCTATCTACTCTTTCGGCAAACTTCCGCAGAGTATTTCAAAAATTTTCAGCGAAGTGCAGTTTAAGACCTCTCTGGATAAGCTGTAAGCTTAAGATCTCAATGGCCATGGCTTCATTCCTTTATGCTAATAATTAGTTATAAGTAAAAAAATATGAAATAAATAAATTAATAAATAAAAAACTCTCTGGAAATGCTTTGCTTTTTTGCAACAAGTGTTCTCGGGGCTCCTATTACTACCGTACAAGTTTTTTAGAGGCAAGTCTATACTTCCAGAGAAAATGGCCCGAAAGCTGTAAAGAACACCTAAGGCAATCATGTGTAGTGGCTAGTGCACACAATATTTCAGCGAGCCTTATATACAAAATTCGAAGATGGTGCTTTTCGGTCTACTTCTTCTGGTATGCGCGAGTTATCTTGAACGGAGCAACAGATTTGGTCCAAACTTTGGATTTAGTAATATTTTTTCCAAACTTAGTTTTTGCTCGAAAATCGGCCATACTGGGATACCTCCCTCACAAACCTTCAAAATAGTTGTTTAAGTGCAGTTTAGAGCGGTATTAAGTTTTTCGTGGGCAAGTCCATATTTCCTGACATAATTGTCAAAAAGTGAAAATTACACTGTGGCGAACTGAAATGACTTATGGGCGCAATATCTTTTGAAAGGAATGACTCCCAAAATAAGATCTACTCCAAAAATGAACTATGTCGGTCCGGTCCATTTCATACCTCCTCCGCAACACTTGTGATCAACGATACAAATCCATATTTTGTTTGCAAGTTTATACGTCCGAAAATGGCTACAAATTTTTGAAAATATCATAATGCATAGTTTTTGGGTTTAATGATTTTGGCTGTGTAGCCGCTATTCGATCTGTCTATATTGAAAGTTTCAATTCACACGGGCTCAGGGTATATTAATGTCCGCAAAGTCGAGTGGTACTTGTTGAGATTTTGACGAAGGAGAACCTGTTTCCGATCAGTTTTTATACCCTCCACCATAGGATGGGGGTATATTAAGTTTGTCACTACGTTTGTAACTACTCGAAATAATCATTGTAGACCCCACAGACTATATATGAGGCGCTCAGCGCCAAAACGGCCTAACCCACATTTTCAAAAAAATCAAACTGACTATGCTGGACGAACCGGAACCTTTTGCAATATATACTAAAAAAATCCCCAATTGCATAGGTTAACCCTATATTATTCTACATGCCGTAAACTGTTTTTCCTTTACTGAAAGTTTAAAAAAATGTGGACGCCAAAATGGCCTAAGCCACATAGGCAAAATCGAATACTGGAAATAAAAAAATGCGTGTGGGTTAGGCCAAAAACGCATGTTACGTTTTAGTCAGGAGTATATTTGAAAAATAATATAAAAATAAATTTTCGAGAAGAATATGTAAGTAAAAACCAAAGGTTATGTAATGAAGTTGACTTACGCCCTGGCGTCAATGTAGAATGTAAAAAGTCAATAATATATAGCGATCAATGTGGTGGCCAAAACCGCAAAATAAGTATGAACACAATTTGCACATACATGGTCAATAATTCGGGCTTCTGTGTGGAACGGATAGACCACAAATTTTAAGTGTCTGGCCATCAAGATTTTGGCGATCAAGATTTTGGTCTCATTGAAAGGACAAAAATATTATAAGGCACTTTTACGCCTGATGATTTGGAATCGTGTAATCCTCACGGCAAAAAGGGAACCATGTCACTTGGTAAAGATGACGACAGATGAAATAAAAAGCATATCCTCAATTGAGAAACTAGTATCAAACAGGAAAATCTCCGAAGACAAGACTTCAAAAGTTGAATGGCTTAAGAATCAGTGCCTTCGATTCAAAAATGCGAAGCCATTTATAATTCAATACAAATATTCAAATAACATAAATGTTTTATTTCAAGAAGTTAATATTTCAAAAAGGAACTCCAGCAAGTATGTATATTTTGAATTGGAACCGCTTTATCCGGGAGGAAGATTCATTAAAGCTGCAAAGTTTAAGGATTTACAGAAACTCAAAGGGTAAATCATGCATTTTATAATAATTTAAAAACAAATTCGAGAGCCGAAGATGAAGATATCCAGAAAGAAGACCAATAACTTTTATTAATATGTATCAATTAAAACGCTCATCTGCATAACTTTTGTTTTAATAAATGGAGACATAATGGCCTAACCCTCAGTTCCTATCAATATATTTTGTTTAAATGGATGCCAAAACGGCCTAAGCCACTTCAATTTTTTTATTAACTGATTAAAACAATCTTTATCCATGTAAACTAATATCTAATGATTAACCTAAAACAAATATTACAACTAATATGTATTTATGATTAATAAAAAAATTATAAAAATATTTTAAAAACTTGTTTTCTTTCAACTTCGTTTTTCTCAGAACCATTTCTATGTGGGTTAGGCCGTTTTGGCGCTGAGCGCCTCATATATTCTTGATCAGCGTGCAATTCTACATCGATATAGCCATCCGTCGTTGTATCGTTGATCACTCTAGCGTCCGAACGGATTGACGTAGGTGGATGAAATTTTGGGAAAATCTATTATTTGTACGTAGGACTTTTGGTATTGAAAGCTATGTAGGTCCACGCTTTCGTATAGCCCCCATACAAAATGACGCGTGACGCGTCGCCGTTTTAAGGAATGTTTAAGATATTTGTCCCATTTTACCACCGAATTGGTTGTAACTTTGTATTTTGTGTCTCCAGAGGCCAAAAAACATTCCTACCAAAGTTGGTTTATATAGGTCCACGTTTTGGTATAGACCCCATATAACGCCCCATATAAAGTACGCGTCATTTTAATATATTTTGAATGTATTAGTCACATTTGACAACAGAATCGGTTGTAACTTTGTATTTTGTGTTTCCAGAGGCTAAGAAATATTTCTACCATAAAATGTTTATATAGGCCACGTTTTGACGTGGACGATATCTCCCGATTTTCGGTATTTTGAAGGACTTGACCTCATTATCACACCGAGATGGCTGAAATTTGGTATTTAGTCTTCGTTGGGGGTATAGAACTTTCCCCCAGAAATTTGTAGGTATAGGTCCACGCCTTCCGATTTTCGGTATTTTGAAGGTTGTGGCCACATTAATCCACCGAAATGGCTGAAATTTCTGGTGGAGGGTATAAAAAGTTCGGCCCGACCGAACTTAATGCTTTTCCTACTTGTTAGATTTCGTTTGTCGTCACAAGGTCCTTTACCGAAGCAGGAAAAATTAACATTTCTAGAAATGTGCATCCATTGAAAGTACTTCCCAAAATACAATTGCTGTGGGTTTCTATGACGTTTTCTCCTGGCTTTATTCAAAAAATAATCCACAGAAAAATCTCTGAAGATGAAATTCATTGTAATTTTGAAATATTGGAAATAATATGTAATAAATCAATATATATATAAAGTAAAAAATGTTTATACGTTTGTTTGTTTGAAGTTTATGGACTCAAAAAACGCTGAACCGATCGTACTGAAATTTTCAGAGTATATCACTACATGGCCTGAAGGTAACGTAGGCTATAACAATTCCTGAAATTCCGCGTTGATCCGGAGATATAGGATCATATTAGATGTGTGCAGGAATTTGGTCTAGAAATAAATGATATTAAATTGTCTAGAATTGAAATCGGTTCAGATTTGGATATAGCGCCTATATATATTTTCGGTCGATTTCATGTATTTTATGCATTAAACACGCTATGTATGTCCAATTTCAATGAAATTTGGAATGTGTGACGAAAATGGGTCTAGAAATAAATTTTTCAAATTATATTGAAATCGGTTCAGATTTGGATATAGCTCCCATATATCTTGCTTTTATTAACATTCGAAAAGTCGAACAAAACATAAAAATTCGACAGAAAAATTCTTTTGTCCAATAGGCATGTACGACACTGCGGTGGAACAGAAATTATATCATAAAAAATGATTGATATACATAGTTTTTTTATTGCAAACATAATAAAGAATTTGTAATTTGTTATGAATTTCAAAATATTTCATTATAAAAACGTGTTAGAGAAAATATACAAACATTTAAAACCACAAAGATTAAGCAACGGTTTTACATTTTATTGTTGAATTGCTCTTATAAAAAATTTAAAAAACAAAATATCGCAAAAATGTTTTTTCTGGATGTTGTTTATAAGCCAAAGTATTGGACCTAATATGTTACAAACGTCCAATAAATACAAATAAATGTATTGTTCTGAACTCAGTAACACAGTCAGCCTAAAATTCCGATTAAACGCTTAAACAACACCTTAAAACTTAACAAGAACTATGCATAAAATTGATCAAAAAGCCAAACTTGTTCATTATTTTTATATTTTCAAATATGTTGGACAATAAGTACATCAATGTACTTAAATAATTCTCTCTAATGCTTCCAACTACTTTAAATATTTCTTGAACAATTTAAAACAGTTTAAAATTTTACTAAAAAATTAAAAAAAATGTGTAACATAAGCTAATATCCTATGGGAACTAAAATCATTTCGGGGGGGGGGGGGGGGGAGGGGGGGCCGGCCCCCCCTGGCTACGTCGGTGGTCTGTTATCCCTGGCGGGGATAACAGTATAACATAATCTATGTCAGCACTATATTTCAGCTCCTGTCTTTCATTACCTGCCTGTTCTGCAAATTATTAAAACTAAAAAATAATTTGTAGGGTTGGCGTTTTTTATTTGGGATGACGACTTCTATTTTGTTTTTCAAAATAGTCAGGTTTAATCCCATATTTTATTAAAACAACTTTAATTTATTAGTGGGAAAAAATTGGCGATGTTAACCAAGGTGTCAGGCAGGGAAGACTACAGTTTCAGATCCCGCCACAGATCTTCATCAGTTCCCTTGTTTCTAGTTTTTCAACAAGAAACTTTTTATGCCCAACTGTCAATTGCTAGCTCACATTGATACGTGCGCAAAAAAACACTCTGATCGAGAATTTCTTTAGCACTACCTAAACTCGAGCAACTTCACTTGCAAACAAAACCAAATCTTTCCCACTGCTATGCGTTCGTCGATTCTCAACAAAAAAAACACACAGAGTGTTTTTTTGATGGGGAAGTTTCTGTACCATTGGCAATGCCAAGTTACAGCTAATTCTGGCTAAAAATTAAGATAAAATCCTTAAAACACTTGAAATCGGCTGGTACCACTATATGGGGGCCATACCAAAACCTGGACCTATGTCAAAATTTTTTGGTGGAGAAGTTTCTGTACAATTGGGGACACCAAATGCCAACTTACAGCCAATTCGGCTTAAAAATTAAGATAAAATCCTTAAAACACTTGAAATCGGGTGGTACCACTACATACCAAACCTGTACCTATGTCCATCATTTTTAGTGAGGAAGTTTCTGTACGAATGTGGGTCCCATTGCCAAGTTACAGCCACTACGGCCTAAAAATGAAGATGAAATTCTCATAATACTTGAAATCGGGTGGTACCGCTATAAGGGGGCTATACCAAAACCTGGACCTATGTTCACAATTTTTGGTGGGGAAATGTCTGTATCATTGGAAATTCCAAATGACAGCTAATTCGGGCAAAAATGAAGATAAAATCCTCAAAATACGTGAAATCGGGCGGTACCGCTATATGGGGGCTGTAGGAAAAAATGGGCCCATATTCATGTATTGTCATCCAAAAGTGGGCGAAATTTCAGTTCGATTGGTCAACTGCAACTGCGTTAAAAATGAGTTACAAGATTTGAACGAAATCGGGTGGTAACGCTATATGGGGCTATAGGAAAAATGGACCCATATTGGATTTGGTTTCATATTCATTCATTTATGGTCATCAAAATCTGAAAAGTGTACAAAGCTTCAGTTCGATTGGTCAACTGCAACTGTGTGAAAAATGAGTTACCAGATTCGAAAAGCAAGTTAAATAAAACACCGTTAAAACACTGTAAAATGGACCAATCCTTGTTTTAATTTCATATTCATGTATTTTCATCCAAATCTGAAAAGTGTGCAAAGTTGTAGTCCGACTGCAACTGTGTCAAATTTTAGTTACCAGATTTTAATGCAATTTAAATAAAACACCGTTAAGACACTATAAAAATGTACCAATATTGGTTTTGATTCCATATTCATGTATTGTCTTCTAAATCTGAAAAGTGTGCAAAGTTTCAGTTCGATTGGTCAACTGCAACTGTGTAAAAATGAGTTACTAAATTTGAACTAAACGAACACCAAAGCAAGTTAAATAAAACACTGTAAAAATATATTGCCTGTCATGAAGAGTCCTTTACTAATTTTAGTAGTATGGTATAATTTCCATGCAATAGAATAACATTTTTATATATGGTCCTTCGAACCCATAAAATCTATCTAATTACTATCCACCCTATTAAAGACACAAACCTCTCTCTTAATTCTCATGCGTTTTATTGGCTAAACTAGTTCCACAATGTGGTGGAAACCCATACAATAACATTCTCTATGAGAATATTCTCAAGCAACATAAAACATAGATTCCACATTGCAACGGAATTTGAGAGAATTTCTATGGCGGAAAAATTCAAAAACATTGAAATTCACCGCAATGTGCATACAAGATGCTCTCTCAACACATGTTAGCGGTGGATGTGTGTGTGTTTGGTTGTTATGTTGTGGGCCAAATGCACAATGTGGATTGTTAACATGAACCATACCATGGCACCAACTAACTCTTCAATGGGAAATTCTTGTATGGTGCAACCAATGGAGTTATGTTCTCTGACTCTCGTTCGCTCTCTAATAAAGCCATTGTGAGCATACAACGGTATACGAGTGTATCTCTTCTCATGGTGAATGCTTGGCTGGCTGGTTGGCTCTGTGAGTGTGTATCTGTGTGAGTTTGTCGCGTAATAGTGAAATGCACGCAATTCATAAATTTCGTAAGCAGAGTGAATTCAGTATTGCCGGGATATTCAAACGATTTGGTAGTCGTAACGAACGAGACGTCGTAGTGTGTATTGTAACCCAGAAAAACAAAAACATACCAAAACGTTTTACGAAAATTTCCCCCACTTCAGACGAAAGAAAGAATCAGAAAAAAAAAACAAACAAAGAAAACCATAAACGAACCACAAGATACGAAGAAATCGAGGTTTTTATGTCGTTAAGAATCGTTTTGCGGTATAGTAAATAAAAAAGGATATCAAAGAAAATTCTTAAATAAAATCCTGAAAATTAAGAAAGAAATAAGTGAATTCTTTTTTGGCCAAGCCAAGCAAGTTGTGCAAAATAATTTTCAAAGTTCAAATTTCAAAAAGAAAAAAGTTTTGTTCTTTTGCTCATTGCAAATTTTGCGAGATTGTGTCTTTAAGGCCTTTGGGCTATTTTCTTGTTATGTGAACTTCGTTGTTGTCGTGTTCATCGGTTGTTCGTCGTTAGAATATCCTTTTTGCAAGGTTTCATCATCGTTGAATTTTGTGCGATAACGGAAGAAAGTAGTGTATGAGTGTTGTATCACTGTGTGTGTGTGCGGGCAAAATTTTCACGAAAAAATGTTTAGATGAGTGTGTATTTCAAGGATTAATGGAAATTCGTAGTGAATGAAAAATAAATTAAGCATTTTGTTGCCAAAGTGAAAACAATCACACAAAGAGCAGTGTAATCAAACACCATCTGAAAATTACAAATTAATTGAAGTAAATAATTGAGATTCTTATTGCACCACAACATAACTGTGTGAATAGCTGTAGCAAAACAAAGAACCAACGTAATAATCCTACAACATAATCCAATCCAAAGAGTAACAAAAGAACATCACATCAAGATTATCACACAACAAAAAAGGATTACACAAGGATTATTTGTCTCGCCGCATAAAAAGGATAATAAAAAGTAATAATTTTTTTTCCTGAATTATTTCACAGATTAGGATGTAAATTTTGTTTGCAACGTTTTTGGGAAATGAGTATTAAAATAGACCATGAATTTTGGTATACAACGAGAATGTTGACTTGACAAAAAAATGGCATAGAAAAAATCGTGGGAAACTATGACCAAAATTTGAAAATAAATGGTTTCTAGTAAGGTAACAAATAACTGAGTATTAGTTATCAATTGCAGTTTTAAAGATCAAATTTGAAGGAAAACTGTCATTGGATTTGAGTATCTCGAAAAAGTATCGGAAAGAAATCTTTTAAAATATCAAAAATCAGAATGGATGGATTTAGTGGCTTAATGAGTTTGTTCTGAATTTGGATCACACTGGTGATCAATGGGGCAGCTTATAACACAAATGGTAGCTTTGTAGTCTATATTTGTGGTAGCCTGACCTTAGTGATTGAACGTACTAAGGCCAGGAGCTATTTCCATTAGCTGCCTTATTCAAAATATCAAATTGCCTTTCCATTGGACTGACAGGTTTGCGGACCCTCTTAGCGGACACATATCCCAATGGGAGTTATGTCTGTTTTTAAAATTTAAATGAATTTTATTTAAATACAATTTTTAATACAAATATATTTTTGAAAAAATCGCGCGATTTTTTTTGCAAAAATATTTTCCCAATTTTGGAAGAAAAAAGTTTTTATAAATACATTCAAATACATTCTGAAAAATATTTTTATTAAAAAATATTTTTAAAAATATCGCGCGATTTCTTACGAAAATATTTCACAATTTAGGAAGATAAAAAGTTTTTTTAATAATTTTCGCAATTGTTTACAAAAACATTTTTACAATTTAAGAAAATAAAAGTTTTTGTAAAAGTATTCAAATAAATTCTGAAAAATATTTTCGCAATTTAAGGAGATAAAAAGTAGAAAATATCTTTAGAAACAATTGCGTGATTTTTTACAAAAATTTAAGAAGATAAAAAGTGTTAAAGAGGTAGAAAGTCGAAAATATTTTCAGAAAAATTGCGGGATTTTTTACAAAAATTTAAGGATTAAAAGTGTTTGTAAAAATATTCAAATACTTTCTGAAAAACGAAATGCGGCGCAGGCGAAAATATTTTGAAAAAAATCGCGGATTTTCTTAGCAAATATTTTTACAATTTAAAACTTCTCCGAATTGCTACGTCATTAATTTCTGGCATAATTATATGGAAACAGGTGCACGTTTTGGTATAGGCCCCATATAACAGTACCTACCGATTTAAAGTATTTTGAGGCTTTGAGATACATTTTCTGAACGAATTAGCTTAAATATGTCATTTGAAGTTCCCGATGACAATTCCGACCCAACCACCAAACCCCCCCACCCCCCCCCCCCCTCCCATTTCACCGTATATTGAGGATTTTACCTAAAATTTTGACAAACTGATGAAGTATGAGGTTCTCAGAGGTCCTAAAATTTCTCCATAAAAATCGTCCACATTTTTTTATATATTTTTAGATAATTTGTTTGACATAATTTAGGCCTTGCAAGCCGAAAGGAAAATTCTCCACCAAAAATCGTCAACATAGGTAATGTGTTGGTATAGCCTCCATACCCCCGTTTTTCGGTATTTTGAGGATTTAAGCTTAAATTTTTGACCGATCTAGATGAAATTTGAGGCTCTCTTCCCCATTTTTAAATTTTTTTAGATAATTTTTTGACATAATTTTGTCCTTAGGGATACTCCTGATCGAACAATATTTGCACCTAACAGCAAACTAATTATTTTACTAATTAATTTTATGGTGGAGGGTGTAAAAAAGTTCGGCACGTCTCACGGTTCTTTTGAAGCAAATTTAAATGAAAAGTGCTTGCACCTGGGAAGTTTTGCAGATTCTGAAACTACAATGTTCATAGATAAGAAAAATAAAAAAACAAAAAAAAAATCGCCGGAGAGCTTTTTAAATAAATCGCGATTCAAGTTGACATTTTTAGGGGTTGTTTAGGTTTTGCGATTTTGCTTAGAAACCGCAAGTCCTATTAAATTGGGAATAAAGGAAATGTTGTAGCTATCAAAATTCTCTGCAAGAGTGACCTTCATGATGTTTTCGTAGGTTTTACCGTTTTAGAGATATAGAAGTTCAAATTGGGACAATACACTGACTGTATCGCCCCTTTATAAATCAATATCGTTGTCCTCAACGGAAAGCTGTTGGCACATCGTTGTTGCTTTTTGGGATGACAGCTTTAAGCTTATAATAAAGCATCTTGCAATGCTAGTTGCCCTGCTATCGGATGAGTCCGGGTTACTTTCGAAACAATTAGTTAACGCCTTGGGGAATTCCTGAGTGGTATGGGTTCGAAAATTCAATGCCCTCAGCGGAAAGATGGTGGCACACCCTTGCTGTTTGGTGGGTCGACAGCTTTAAGCTGTGCTCTTTAAAATATTCCTTCACCCGAGCAGCATCTTTTTTGATAGCCTTGTGGATTCTTAACCGACATGTCATTGGGATTTCAATGCCCTCAGCGAAAGTTTATGGCACACCGTTGCCGCTTTGTGGGACCATAGCTTTAAGCTTAGAACAAAACGTTTTGTAATGCTTCCTTTTGCTCGTTGATGCTACTTTATAATCCTTCTAAAGACTATCCGTAGTGGTGTCGGATGAGTCCATGCTACTTCGGAAGCGATTAGGTATCGCTGGAAATAGTTGCTTCTATTGTTTTCTTTTGCTTGGATAAGTGATATGGGGTTGGGCATTCAATGCCTTCAGCGGAAAGCTGGTGGCACACCCTTGCTGTTTGGTGGGACGACAGCTTTGAGCTAGGCTCTTTAAAATACTCCTTCACCCGAGCAGCATCTTTGTAGATAGCCACGTGGATTCTTACCCGACATGGAATTGGGATTTCAATGCCATAAGATTGGGATAATTTTTAGATTTAGAATGTTCTAAGCGGAAAGCTTATGGCACACCTTTGCTGCTTTGTGGAATGATAGCTTTGAGCTTGTAATGCTTCCTTTTGCTCGTTGTCGCATGAGTCCATGCTACTTGGGAAGCGATTAGGTATCGCTGGTAAGTGTGGACATTGTAGCTTCCATTGTTTTCTTTTGTTTGGATAAGTGGATGATATTGGCAGGTTTGCGCTTGAGTAATTAATACGGAGCTTGGTCACAATTTGCAGTTAATAGAGGTTCTATTACTCTTTGTCCGTTCTTAACCGATTCTTAACCGGCATGAGATTGGGATTTCAATGCCATAAGAATGAGATAAGATTGAGATTGGGATTTCAATGCTCTAAGCGGAAAGTTTATGGCACACCTTTGCTGCTTTGTGCAATGATAGTTTTGAGCTTGTAATGCTTCCTTTTGCTCGTTGTCGCAGGAGTCCATGCAACTCGGGAAGCGATTAGGTATCGCAGGTAAGTGTGGACATTGTAGCTTCCATTGTCTTCTTTTGACTGGATGTGTGGATGATATTGGCAGGTTAGTGCTGGAGTAACTAATACGGAGCTTGGTCACAATTTGCAGTTTATAGGGGTTCTATTCTCTTTGCCCATTCATTCAACTTTTCCTTTTGTTCAATGAATGAATCAAGGTTTTGTTTTTTCTTCTCTCGTACACTTCTAGAAGTTTTGTTAGTTTTGCATGTTCAATATTTGGCTCCACAGGACATAAGGCTTTAAATAGTGTTATATATAATGGCCGCTCATAAATGTGGTTTCGTTAAAAAATCCTTATCAAGCTAAAGGAGAAACACATCAATATAAAATGGTTGTATTTTGATGGCTCTTGTAAAGATAATTAAAAAAATATACTATAATAGCTATTAATTTTGAACTTTTCCCAAATGTAGCGGTAAACTCAATAGGCATGTACCCATTGTTGTTGTAAAAACAAAAAAAATGCATTTGAAAGGAGAAAAGTTCAATGACAAGAAGCCGCTCGCTCCACAGCCGATATGTCTGAAGAGCCTCTAACAAAAAGCGAAACATGCATGTCACATAGTGATGGTTGTGTGGGTTCGAATCTTCGGTATTTCTTTTTCACTTGCAAAAATAAAACGGTCATTAAGCTCGATTCCAAGGAGAAATAAATTACAAAAATTTTAAATTCGATTCAAAACTGCCAAAAATTGAAATTTTGGGCAGCTTTTTGTCAGAAGCTCACATATTATTTCTCAAAAAAAAAATCAGACACTAGATAAAGATAAGTCATTTAGATGAAAAAAATCCACCAAAAAGTTTGGTAGTTTTCCTGGAAAAAATTATTGGAACATTGCATTTTTGGCCTTTACCCTTAAATGTTCCATATTCATTTTGGCGCCCAAAAGTATGCCCACAATTAATGTTACATACACAACAACAAGTTAATTGGCAATTAAAATTGAAGTATAGATGGCGTTCTTTAGAATTCGTTATACTTTGGGAAAGGAATTCTTTTGCAAAGAATTCTCAATTAAATGAAAGAAAATTACAATTTCGCACCGGCAGAACTTAACGTCTTTTTTGTTCTACTAAAATAGTGCCTAAGGGGTCATTCGCTGGCATGCCAGTTTCTCAAAGAAAGCTATGCTAGAGAAATTAGCGCGACGTATATAATAATTTCCAAAGGATAATCATTTCTTTCATCTCAAATATTACAACAAATACTTATGTTCTTATTAATGTTTGGATTCTGGAGCACGGAATCCCTCATCATCAAATACTTTCACCCAATTATTGGTCAACTTAGTTTTGACATATCTACTATTAAATTAGTTGGTAAGCATCAAATGACACCAAAAACTGAATGAAAAAAATAATTTTTTCCCCAGCATTAAATACAAGAAATTAAATCAAATTATTAGACAATTTTACGTAATTTCCTTTAAAGTTTTAATTCTAACACCGTTTACACCCCTGTTTAAGCCATATTTACTGTGTTTGTTTTAATAAAAATGTATGTATATATGTATATATAATATTAAACATTTAAAAACATTTATTTTATGAGTTCTTTTGTGTCACACTTTATTCTCCAAACAACAATGTTTGGCGGTAAAAAGAAACAAGTAAATTTCTCGTCCTTCCAAGAGCACCATGCATTTCTACATGAATTTAACTAAGATTGTGTGTGTGTGTGTGGCACTTTCACTCCACATCTTTAATATTTTTGTAACAAAAGCTTAATCCTGTGGATTTTTTCTTTCTCACATTTAAACGTGAAACGTGAGTTCACATAATATTAGAGTAGCTCTAGAATATCATCATCAAAAGACATTTAACGGAATGAGTTTATGTGTGTAACGTGTTGGAATACATGAATATATGGATGAATGTAAGTGAATGAATAGATAGATAGCTGGCTGGCTGGCTCCTCTGTATGTAGATGCAGGGCAAATGGAAAATTGTATTTTGTGTTATGTTTTCCTTTTTATACCGTTAAATTCTACACTTGGCAATTTATTTTCCTAGGAAATTTCATTTAACGGAACAAAAACGGGAATTGTATTTTTTCCACACAATTTTTGACAGTGTCAAAAGGCTAAGAAAGCAAAAAAAGAGGAAGAAGAGAAATGAACTGTTATCAAAATTTAAATCTTGTTGGTAAAATAAAAAAAATCTTACATTATTGTTCTAATATGCTTAGAAGTGAAAATTGAGATATAAAGTCTATTTTAAAGTAATTAAATTTCAATTTCTCATTAAAATTGGAAGTAAATTAAAATGTGTTTTATGGGCTTAAGAGAGATTGCAAACATTTTATGAGGATGTATGTGTAAATATTATACGTTGTCAATATTGCTATTTGAAAAAAAACATTGATTGTATATTACTCAAAATTAATAGAAATTTGTTTTCCATTTCCATTCCCCTTACGCGTCTCTCCTACCAAACAGGGACTTGCCGCAAGTAAACTTGTCTAATGTAAATTGGTACTATAATTTTGGAAAATATTTTTAAATTAAAAATATTCTCTTCGTAACAAATTTTATTTGAAATTTTCTGCTTTAAAAACGTGTTCATTTTAAACTTAGGCCAAAACCTACATGGAACAAAAATTGAACCCTAGGTCACAGTTTATTAATTTTCGCCCAAAAGTATGCATCGAACGTGGTTTTAACATAAAGCATTCACCAAATTTTATGCAATCACAACAAATACTTTTAAATTGAAAATTTCAGTCTATTCTCAATTAAAATTTTAAGAACTTTTTAAGCTTTTTAAATACAAATTTATCTATTTACAAATTTAATTATTTAAAAAATAGTTAATATCAGAAAATCTTTAATTATTCGATTTTCACCAAAAATACAAAGCTTTCTAATTTTACCAAATCTTTCTCTGTCTCTACATATCTTTCCCTCTCTCTCTCTCTCTGATATGATTTTTAGGCTTTAATTTTATTTATAAACTCTGAATGAATTTCTCACCATTAAGGACACCTTTCGTTCGATAATTACAGCTTGTTATCCTAATTTCAAGCACTTTGCACCAGCTTATTGTGCGGGCAATTGTATTCCAGCTTCGCATGTAAACATTTTAATAAAAATATCATATTATTTATGTCACAAATACATGGGACAAAACAGCGACATTTGGCATGCATGACCGAACATTGCCCTCAATGAGTTGAAATGTAAAAAAAAATGTCAGACATTGGGTTGAACAGGTGGAAATTTTAAACTACTTTTAAGACATTCTTTTTTCAAATTTACAAAAAGTGGAAATTTAGTGTTTCAAATATTATTGAAATGGATTTTCACTATTATTTTAATTGTGGGTTATAGTGTGATGCATGCTTTTAGCACAGGAACGTTGTTTATAAGGATATCATGCTGGGAATAACTGTGGATATTTTTGAAAATATATTTAGAAATTATTTCGAAGGATTTTCGTTGGTATGTCAAGTACTTTGAGAGCCATGAAACGTTGAATTCTGTAGAAAATGCAATTCTTCTTGACATGTTGACTTCTGTGATATTCTCTTATGATGGAAATTAACGCTGGAACGTGAGGCAATTTTTAAGTAATTTTAAAATTTTGTGGATGTCAGAATTTTCAAAATCTGATATGGTGATATAGAGTTCCTTCAGTGTGTAAAATATTATTAAAATGGAGTGTGTTGAAGTGCGATGCATACTTTTAGGCTCTAAGAACTAATTATGAGAAATCATATGGTAAATGGTATCATTAGCCCAACAACATGAAGTTTAAAGAATAGTTTTTTTTTTTTGGGATAAAAAAAAAGAGAAATTCATTGTGGAATCACGGAGTCTAAAATTAATAATTGATAGGCAATTTCCCGAGTGTTTTAATTTTGAGTTTTTGTGCCAGTTTCTCAAAGACAATTCGAAAATGTTTGTTTTATTAAAATATTAATAAGAAATGAAAATTTCTCAAAAACTAGAAGTTCGGTATTATAGTACGTTTATATATAACCACATTTAACAAACCCACTGGGTTTCAAATGTCAATTCCTTTGCGTATACGTCAAATAAATCCTCATTAAGAAGGTTAACCCTGCAAAGGCTGAATATAAACATGGCCTTAGTTCCAACGTTTCTGTATTCGAATCGACTTGGAACGTTTATTAGACTGTCTTTCCGAATTGTTTCTTATTCCGCAATTTCCACTACTACTGCTAAAAATTGATTCCTATTGAACTAAAAGAAAACATGCCTTAGTCTGTTAGGTAATATCA
>NW_027412088.1:181719834-181825472 GCF_047663935.1 Musca autumnalis
GCTTTAAAGGTTATTTTTCCAACAGTCCTCAAGGCGTGGTTTGCTTTAAAGAATATTTTTCCAACAGTCCTCAAGGCGTGGTTTGCTTTAAAGGTTATTTTTCCAACAGTCCTCAAGGCGTGGTTTGCTTTAAAGGTTATTTTTCCAACAGTCCTCAAGGCGTGGTTTGCTTTAAAGGTTATTTTTCCAACAGTCCTCAAGGCGTGGTTTGCTTTAAAGGTTATTTTTCCAACAGTCCTCAAGGCGTGGTTTGCTTTAAAGATTATTTTTCCAACAGTCCTCAAGGCGTGGTTTGCTTTAAAGGTTATTTTTCCAACAGTCCTGCCTGGAGTTTGTTTTAAAAAATATTTTTTCCAAGATTCCTCAAGGTGTGGGTTGCTTTAAAGAATATTTTTTGCCAACAGTCCTCAAGGCGTGGTTTGTTTTAAAGAATGTTTTTTCAGGTTTGTTTTAAAGAATAATTTTTCCCACAGTCCTCAAGGCGTGGTTTGTTTTAAAGAATAATTTTCCCCACAGTCCTCAAGCGCCGTGGTTTGTTTTAAAGAATAATTTTTCCCACAGTCCTCAAGGCGTGGTTTGTTTTAAAGAATAATTTTTCCCACAGTCCTCAAGGCGTGGTTTGTTTTAAAGAATAATTTTTCCCACAGTCCTCCCACAGTCCTCAAGGCGTGGTTTGTTTTAAAGAATAATTTTTCCACAGTCCTCAAGGCGTGGTTTGTTTTAAAGAATAATTTTTCCCACAGTCCTCAAGGCGTGGTTTGTTTTAAAGAATAATTTTTCCCACAGTCCTCAAGGCGTGGTTTGTTTTAAAGAATAATTTTTCCCACAGTCCTCAAGGCGTGGTTTGTTTTAAAGAATAATTTTTCCCACAGTCCTCAAGGCGTGGTTTGTTTTAAAGAATAATTTTTCCCACAGTCCTCAAGGCGTGGTTTGTTTTAAAGAATAATTTTTCCCACAGTCCTCAAGGCGTGGTTTGTTTTAAAGAATAATTTTTCCCACAGTCCTCAAGGCGTGGTTTGTTTTAAAGAATAATTTTTCCCACAGTCCTCAAGGCGTGGTTTGTTTTAAAGAATAATTTTTCCCACAGTCCTCAAGGCGTGGTTTGTTTTAAAGAATAATTTTTCCCACAGTCCTCAAGGCGTGGTTTGTTTAAAGAATAATTTTTCCCACAGTCCTCAAGGCGTGGTTTGTTTTAAAGAATAATTTTTCCCACAGTCCTCAAGGCGTGGTTTGTTTTAAAGAATAATTTTTCCCACAGTCCTCAAGGCGTGGTTTGTTTTAAAGAATAATTTTTCCCACAGTCCTCAAGGCGTGGTTTGTTTTAAAGAATAATTTTTCCCACAGTCCTCAAGGCGTGGTTTGTTTTAAAGAATAATTTTTCCCACAGTCCTCAAGGCGTGGTTTGTTTTAAAGAATAATTTTTCCCACAGTCCTCAAGGCGTGGTTTGTTTTAAAGAATAATTTTTCCCACAGTCCTCAAGGCGTGGTTTGTTTTAAAGAATAATTTTTCCCACAGTCCTCAAGGCGTGGTTTGTTTTAAAGAATAATTTTTCCCACAGTCCTCAAGGCGTGGTTTGTTTTAAAGAATAATTTTTCCCACAGTCCTCAAGGCGTGGTTTGTTTTAAAGAATAATTTTTCCCACAGTCCTCAAGGCGTGGTTTGTTTTAAAGAATAATTTTTCCCACAGTCCTCAAGGCGTGGTTTGTTTTAAAGAATAATTTTTCCCACAGTCCTCAAGGCGTGGTTTGTTTTAAAGAATAATTTTTCCCACAGTCCTCAAGGCGTGGTTTGTTTTAAAGAATAATTTTTCCCACAGTCCTCAAGGCGTGGTTTGTTTTAAAGAATAATTTTTCCCACAGTCCTCAAGGCGTGGTTTGTTTTAAAGAATAATTTTTCCCACAGTCCTCAAGGCGTGGTTTGTTTTAAAGAATAATTTTTCCCACAGTCCTCAAGGCGTGGTTTGTTTTAAAGAATAATTTTTCCCACAGTCCTCAAGGCGTGGTTTGTTTTAAAGAATAATTTTTCCCACAGTCCTCAAGGCGTGGTTTGTTTTAAAGAATAATTTTTCCCACAGTCCTCAAGGCGTGGTTTGTTTTAAAGAATAATTTTTCCCACAGTCCTCAAGGCGTGGTTTGTTTTAAAGAATAATTTTTCCCACAGTCCTCAAGGCGTGGTTTGTTTTAAAGAATAATTTTTCCCACAGTCCTCAAGGCGTGGTTTGTTTTAAAGAATAATTTTTCCCACAGTCCTCAAGGCGTGGTTTGTTTTAAAGAATAATTTTTCCCACAGTCCTCAAGGCGTGGTTTGTTTTAAAGAATAATTTTTCCCACAGTCCTCAAGGCGTGGTTTGTTTTAAAGAATAATTTTTCCACAGTCCTCAAGGCGTGGTTTGTTTTAAAGAATAATTTTTCCCACAGTCCTCAAGGCGTGGTTTGTTTTAAAGAATAATTTTTCCCACAGTCCTCAAGGCGTGGTTTGTTTTAAAGAATAATTTTTCCCACAGTCCTCAAGGCGTGGTTTGTTTTAAAGAATAATTTTTCCCACAGTCCTCAAGGCGTGGTTTGTTTTAAAGAATAATTTTTCCCACAGTCCTCAAGGCGTGGTTTGTTTTAAAGAATAATTTTTCCCACAGTCCTCAAGGCGTGGTTTGTTTTAAAGAATAATTTTTCCCACAGTCCTCAAGGCGTGGTTTGTTTTAAAGAATAATTTTTCCCACAGTCCTCAAGGCGTGGTTTGTTTTAAAGAATAATTTTTCCCACAGTCCTCAAGGCGTGGTTTGTTTTAAAGAATAATTTTTCCCACAGTCCTCAAGGCGTGGTTTGTTTTAAAGAATAATTTTTCCCACAGTCCTCAAGGCGTGGTTTGTTTTAAAGAATAATTTTTCCCACAGTCCTCAAGGCGTGGTTTGTTTTAAAGAATAATTTTTCCCACAGTCCTCAAGGCGTGGTTTGTTTTAAAGAATAATTTTTCCCACAGTCCTCAAGGCGTGGTTTGTTTTAAAGAATAATTTTTCCCACAGTCCTCAAGGCGTGGTTTGTTTTAAAGAATAATTTTTCCCACAGTCCTCAAGGCGTGGTTTGTTTTAAAGAATAATTTTTCCCACAGTCCTCAAGGCGTGGTTTGTTTTAAAGAATAATTTTTCCCACAGTCCTCAAGGCGTGGTTTGTTTTAAAGAATAATTTTCCCACAGTCCTCAAGGCGTGGTTTGTTTTAAAGAATAATTTTTCCCACAGTCCTCAAGGCGTGGTTTGTTTTAAAGAATAATTTTTCCCACAGTCCTCAAGGCGTGGTTTGTTTTAAAGAATAATTTTTCCCACAGTCCTCAAGGCGTGGTTTGTTTTAAAGAATAATTTTTCCCACAGTCCTCAAGGCGTGGTTTGTTTTAAAGAATAATTTTTCCCACAGTCCTCAAGGCGTGGTTTGTTTTAAAGAATAATTTTTCCCACAGTCCTCAAGGCGTGGTTTGTTTTAAAGAATAATTTTTCCCACAGTCCTCAAGGCGTGGTTTGTTTTAAAGAATAATTTTTCCCACAGTCCTCAAGGCGTGGTTTGTTTTAAAGAATAATTTTTCCCACAGTCCTCAAGGCGTGGTTTGTTTTAAAGAATAATTTTTCCCACAGTCCTCAAGGCGTGGTTTGTTTTAAAGAATAATTTTTCCCACAGTCCTCAAGGCGTGGTTTGTTTTAAAGAATAATTTTTCCCACAGTCCTCAAGGCGTGGTTTGTTTTAAAGAATAATTTTTCCCACAGTCCTCAAGGCGTGGTTTGTTTTAAAGAATAATTTTTCCCACAGTCCTCAAGGCGTGGTTTGTTTTAAAGAATAATTTTTCCCACAGTCCTCAAGGCGTGGTTTGTTTTAAAGAATAATTTTTCCCACAGTCCTCAAGGCGTGGTTTGTTTTAAAGAATAATTTTTCCCACAGTCCTCAAGGCGTGGTTTGTTTTAAAGAATAATTTTTCCCACAGTCCTCAAGGCGTGGTTTGTTTTAAAGAATAATTTTTCCCACAGTCCTCAAGGCGTGGTTTGTTTTAAAGAATAATTTTTCCCACAGTCCTCAAGGCGTGGTTTGTTTTAAAGAATAATTTTTCCCACAGTCCTCAAGGCGTGGTTTGTTTTAAAGAATAATTTTTCCCACAGTCCTCAAGGCGTGGTTTGTTTTAAAGAATAATTTTTCCCACAGTCCTCAAGGCGTGGTTTGTTTTAAAGAATAATTTTTTCCCACAGTCCTCAAGGCGTGGTTTGTTTTAAAGAATAATTTTTCCCACAGTCCTCAAGGCGTGGTTTGTTTTAAAGAATAATTTTTCCCAACAGTCCTCAAGGCGTGGTTTGTTTTAAAGAATAATTTTTCCCACAGTCCTCAAGGCGTGGTTTGTTTTAAAGAATAATTTTTCCCACAGTCCTCAAGGCGTGGTTTGTTTTAAAGAATAATTTTTCCCACAGTCCTCAAGGCGTGGTTTGTTTTAAAGAATAATTTTTCCCACAGTCCTCAAGGCGTGGTTTGTTTTAAAGAATAATTTTTCCCACAGTCCTCAAGGCGTGGTTTGTTTTAAAGAATAATTTTTCCCACAGTCCTCAAGGCGTGGTTTGTTTTAAAGAATAATTTTTCCCACAGTCCTCAAGGCGTGGTTTGTTTTAAAGAATAATTTTTCCCACAGTCCTCAAGGCGTGGTTTGTTTTAAAGAATAATTTTTCCCACAGTCCTCAAGGCGTGGTTTGTTTTAAAGAATAATTTTTCCCACAGTCCTCAAGGCGTGGTTTGTTTTAAAGAATAATTTTTCCCACAGTCCTCAAGGCGTGGTTTGTTTTAAAGAATAATTTTTCCCACAGTCCTCAAGGCGTGGTTTGTTTTAAAGAATAATTTTTCCCACAGTCCTCAAGGCGTGTTTGTTTTAAAGAATAATTTTTCCCACAGTCCTCAAGGCGTGGTTTGTTTTAAAGAATAATTTTTCCCACAGTCCTCAAGGCGTGGTTTGTTTTAAAGAATAATTTTTCCCACAGTCCTCAAGGCGTGGTTTTGTTTTAAAGAATAATTTTTCCCACAGTCCTCAAGGCGTGGTTTGTTTTAAAGAATAATTTTTTCCCACAGTCCTCAAGGCGTGGTTTGTTTTAAAGAATAATTTTTCCCCACAGTCCTCAAGGCGTGGTTTGTTTTAAAGAATAATTTTTCCCACAGTCCTCAAGGCGTGGTTTGTTTTAAAGAATAATTTTTCCCACAGTCCTCAAGGCGTGGTTTGTTTTAAAGAATAATTTTTTCCCACAGTCCTCAAGGCGTGGTTTGTTTTAAAGAATAATTTTTCCCACAGTCCTCAAGGCGTGGTTTGTTTTAAAGAATAATTTTTCCCACAGTCCTCAAGGCGTGGTTTGTTTTAAAGAATAATTTTTCCCACAGTCCTCAAGGCGTGGTTTGTTTTAAAGAATAATTTTTCCCACAGTCCTCAAGGCGTGGTTTGTTTTAAAGAATAATTTTTCCCACAGTCCTCAAGGCGTGGTTTGTTTTAAAGAATAATTTTTCCCACAGTCCTCAAGGCGTGGTTTGTTTTAAAGAATAATTTTTCCCACAGTCCTCAAGGCGTGGTTTGTTTTAAAGAATAATTTTTCCACAGTCCTCAAGGCGTGGTTTGTTTTAAAGAATAATTTTTCCCACAGTCCTCAAGGCGTGGTTTGTTTTAAAGAATAATTTTTCCCACAGTCCTCAAGGCGTGGTTTGTTTTAAAGAATAATTTTTCCCACAGTCCTCAAGGCGTGGTTTGTTTTAAAGAATAATTTTCCCACAGTCCTCAAGGCGTGGTTTGTTTTAAAGAATAATTTTTCCCACAGTCCTCAAGGCGTGGTTTGTTTTAAAGAATAATTTTTCCCACAGTCCTCAAGGCGTGGTTTGTTTTAAAGAATAATTTTTCCCACAGTCCTCAAGGCGTGGTTTGTTTTAAAGAATAATTTTTCCCACAGTCCCTCAAGGCGTGGTTTGTTTTAAAGAATAATTTTTCCCACAGTCCTCAAGGCGTGGTTTGTTTTAAAGAATAATTTTTCCCACAGTCCTCAAGGCGTGGTTTGTTTTAAAGAATAATTTTTCCCACAGTCCTCAAGGCGTGGTTTGTTTTAAAGAATAATTTTTCCCACAGTCCTCAAGGCTGGTTTGTTTTAAAGAATAATTTTTCCACAGTCCTCAAGGCGTGGTTTGTTTTAAAGAATAATTTTTCCCACAGTCCTCAAGGCGTGGTTTGTTTTAAAGAATAATTTTTCCCACAGTCCTCAAGGCGTGGTTTGTTTTAAAGAATAATTTTTCCCACAGTCCTCAAGGCGTGGTTTGTTTTAAAGAATAATTTTTCCCACAGTCCTCAAGGCGTGGTTTGTTTTAAAGAATAATTTTTCCCACAGTCCTCAAGGCGTGGTTTGTTTTAAAGAATAATTTTCCCACAGTCCTCAAGGCGTGGTTTGTTTTAAAGAATAATTTTTCCCACAGTCCTCAAGGCGTGGTTTGTTTTAAAGAATAATTTTTCCCACAGTCCTCAAGGCGTGGTTTGTTTTAAAGAATAATTTTTCCCACAGTCCTCAAGGCGTGGTTTGTTTTAAAGAATAATTTTTCCCACAGTCCTCAAGGCGTGGTTTGTTTAAAGAATAATTTTTCCCACAGTCCTCAAGGCGTGGTTTGTTTTAAAGAATAATTTTTCCCACAGTCCTCAAGGCGTGGTTTGTTTTAAAGAATAATTTTTCCCACAGTCCTCAAGGCGTGGTTTGTTTTAAAGAATAATTTTTCCCACAGTCCTCAAGGCGTGGTTTGTTTTAAAGAATAATTTTTCCACAGTCCTCAAGGCGTGGTTTGTTTTAAAGAATAATTTTTCCCACAGTCCTCAAGGCGTGGTTTGTTTTAAAGAATAATTTTTCCCACAGTCCTCAAGGCGTGGTTTGTTTTAAAGAATAATTTTTCCCACAGTCCTCAAGGCGTGGTTTGTTTTAAAGAATAATTTTTCCCACAGTCCTCAAGGCGTGGTTTGTTTTAAAGAATAATTTTTCCCACAGTCCTCAAGGCGTGGTTTGTTTTAAAGAATAATTTTTCCCACAGTCCTCAAGGCGTGGTTTGTTTTAAAGAATAATTTTTCCCACAGTCCTCAAGGCGTGGTTTGTTTTAAAGAATAATTTTTCCCACAGTCCTCAAGGCGTGGTTTGTTTTAAAGAATAATTTTTCCCACAGTCCTCAAGGCGTGGTTTGTTTTAAAGAATAATTTTTCCCACAGTCCTCAAGGCGTGGTTTGTTTTAAAGAATAATTTTTCCCACAGTCCTCAAGGCGTGGTTTGTTTTAAAGAATAATTTTTCCCACAGTCCTCAAGGCGTGGTTTGTTTTAAAGAATATTTTTTCCCACAGTCCTCAAGGCGTGGTTTGTTTTAAAGAATAATTTTTCCCACAGTCCTCAAGGCGTGGTTTGTTTTAAAGAATAATTTTTTCCCACAGTCCTCAAGGCGTGGTTTGTTTTAAAGAATAATTTTTCCCAACAGTCCTCAAGGCGTGGTTTGTTTTAAAGAATAATTTTTCCCACAGTCCTCAAGGCGTGGTTTGTTTTTAAAGAATAATTTTTCCCACAGTCCTCAAGCGTGGTTTGTTTTAAAGAATAATTTTTCCCACAGTCCTCAAGGCGTGGTTTGTTTTAAAGAATAATTTTTCCCACAGTCCTCAAGGCGTGGTTTGTTTTAAAGAATAATTTTTCCCACAGTCCTCAAGGCGTGGTTAGTTTTAAAGAATAATTTTTCCCACAGTCCTCAAGGCGTGGTTTGCTTTAAAGGTTATTTTTCCAACAGTCCTCCAGGCGTGGTTTGCTTTAATGGTTATTTTTCCAACAGTCCTCAAGGCATGGTTTGCTTTAAAGGTTATTTTTCAATAGTCCTCAAGGCGTGGTTTGCTTTAAAGGTTATTTTTCCAATAGTCCTCAAGGCGTGGTTTGCTTTAAAGGTTATTTTTCCAATAGTCTCAAGGCGTGTTAAAGAATATGTTTTTCAACAGCCTCCAGCCGTGGTTTTATTGATGAATATTTTTTCGAACAGTCCTCCAGGCGTGGTTTTATTGAAGAATATTTTTTCGAACAGTCCTCCAGGCGTGGTTTTATTGAAGAATATTTTTTCGAACAGTCCTCCAGGCGTGGTTTTTGAAGAATATTTTTTCGAACAGTCCTCCCAGGCGTGGTTTTATTGAAGAATATTTTTTCGAACAGTCCTCCAGGCGTGGTTTTATTAAACAGTGACTTTTCCAACAGTCCTCCAGGCGTGGTTTTATTAAACAGTGACTTTTCCAACAGTCCTCCAGGCGTGGTTTTATTAAACAGTGACTTTTCCAACAGTCCTCCAGGCGTGGTTTTATTAAACAGTGACTTTTCCAACAGTCCTCCAGGCGTGGTTTTATTAAACAGTGACTTTTCCAACAGTCCTCCAGGCGTGGTTTTATTAAACAGTGACTTTTCCACAGTCCTCCAGGCGTGGTTTTATTAAACAGTGACTTTTCCAACAGTCCTCCAGGCGTGGTTTTATTAAACAGTGACTTTTCCAACAGTCCTCCAGGCGTGGTTTTATTAAACAGTGACTTTTCCAACAGTCCTCCAGGCGTGGTTTTATTAAACAGTGACTTTTCCAACAGTCCTCCAGGCGTGGTTTTATTAAACAGTGACTT
Source organism: Musca autumnalis (assembly GCF_047663935.1). Classification (NCBI taxonomy): domain Eukaryota; kingdom Metazoa; phylum Arthropoda; class Insecta; order Diptera; family Muscidae; genus Musca; species Musca autumnalis. Next base: position 181,728,489 of record NW_027412088.1, read on the forward strand.
TTCCAACAGTCCTCCAGGCGTGGTTTTATTAAACAGTGACTTTTCCAACAGTCCTCCAGGCGTGGTTTTATTAAACAGTGACTTTTCCAACAGTCCTCCAGGCGTGGTTTTATTAAACAGTGACTTTTCCAACAGTCCTCCAGGCGTGGTTTTATTAAACAGTGACTTTTCCAACAGTCCTCCAGGCGTGGTTTTATTAAACAGTGACTTTTCCAACAGTCCTCCAGGCGTGGTTTTATTAAACAGTGACTTTTCCAACAGTCCTCCAGGCGTGGTTTTATTAAACAGTGACTTTTCCAACAGTCCTCCAGGCGTGGTTTTATTAAACAGTGACTTTTCCAACAGTCCTCCAGGCGTGGTTTTATTAAACAGTGACTTTTCCAACAGTCCTCCAGGCGTGGTTTTATTAAACAGTGACTTTTCCAACAGTCCTCCAGGCGTGGTTTTATTAAACAGTGACTTTTCCAACAGTCCTCCAGGCGTGGTTTTATTAAACAGTGACTTTTCCAACAGTCCTCCAGGCGTGGTTTTATTAAACAGTGACTTTTCCAACAGTCCTCCAGGCGTGGTTTTATTAAACAGTGACTTTTCCAACAGTCCTCCAGGCGTGGTTTTATTAAACAGTGACTTTTCCAACAGTCCTCCAGGCGTGGTTTTATTAAACAGTGACTTTTCCAACAGTCCTCCAGGCGTGGTTTTATTAAACAGTGACTTTTCCAACAGTCCTCCAGGCGTGGTTTTATTAAACAGTGACTTTTCCAACAGTCCTCCAGGCGTGGTTTTATTAAACAGTGACTTTTCCAACAGTCCTCCAGGCGTGGTTTTATTAAACAGTGACTTTTCCAACAGTCCTCCAGGCGTGGTTTTATTAAACAGTGACTTTTCCAACAGTCCTCCAGGCGTGGTTTTATTAAACAGTGACTTTTCCACAGTCCTCCAGGCGTGGTTTTATTAAACAGTGACTTTTCCAACAGTCCTCCAGGCGTGGTTTTATTAAACAGTGACTTTTCCAACAGTCCTCCAGGCGTGGTTTTATTAAACAGTGACTTTTCCAACAGTCCTCCAGGCGTGGTTTTATTAAACAGTGACTTTTCCAACAGTCCTCCAGGCGTGGTTTTATTAAACAGTGACTTTTCCAACAGTCCTCCAGGCGTGGTTTTATTAAACAGTGACTTTTCCAACAGTCCTCCAGGCGTGGTTTTATTAAACAGTGACTTTTCCAACAGTCCTCCAGGCGTGGTTTTATTAAACAGTGACTTTTCCAACAGTCCTCCAGGCGTGGTTTTATTAAACAGTGACTTTTCCAACAGTCCTCCAGGCGTGGTTTTATTAAACAGTGACTTTTCCAACAGTCCTCCAGGCGTGGTTTTATTAAACAGTGACTTTTCCAACAGTCCTCCAGGCGTGGTTTTATTAAACAGTGACTTTTCCAACAGTCCTCCAGGCGTGGTTTTATTAAACAGTGACTTTTCCAACAGTCCTCCAGGCGTGGTTTTATTAAACAGTGACTTTTCCAACAGTCCTCCAGGCGTGGTTTTATTAAACAGTGACTTTTCCAACAGTCCTCCAGGCGTGGTTTTATTAAACAGTGACTTTTCCAACAGTCCTCCAGGCGTGGTTTTATTAAACAGTGACTTTTCCAACAGTCCTCCAGGCGTGGTTTTATTAAACAGTGACTTTTCCAACAGTCCTCCAGGCGTGGTTTTATTAAACAGTGACTTTTCCAACAGTCCTCCAGGCGTGGTTTTATTAAACAGTGACTTTTCCAACAGTCCTCCAGGCGTGGTTTTATTAAACAGTGACTTTTCCAACAGTCCTCCAGGCGTGGTTTTATTAAACAGTGACTTTTCCAACAGTCCTCCAGGCGTGGTTTTATTAAACAGTGACTTTTCCAACAGTCCTCCAGGCGTGGTTTTATTAAACAGTGACTTTTCCAACAGTCCTCCAGGCGTGGTTTTATTAAACAGTGACTTTTCCAACAGTCCTCCAGGCGTGGTTTTATTAAACAGTGACTTTTCCAACAGTCCTCCAGGCGTGGTTTTATTAAACAGTGACTTTTCCAACAGTCCTCCAGGCGTGGTTTTATTAAACAGTGACTTTTCCAACAGTCCTCCAGGCGTGGTTTTATTAAACAGTGACTTTTCCAACAGTCCTCCAGGCGTGGTTTTATTAAACAGTGACTTTTCCAACAGTCCTCCAGGCGTGGTTTTATTAAACAGTGACTTTTCCAACAGTCCTCCAGGCGTGGTTTTATTAAACAGTGACTTTTCCAACAGTCCTCCAGGCGTGGTTTTATTAAACAGTGACTTTTCCAACAGTCCTCCAGGCGTGGTTTTATTAAACAGTGACTTTTCCAACAGTCCTCCAGGCGTGGTTTTATTAAACAGTGACTTTTCCAACAGTCCTCCAGGCGTGGTTTTATTAAACAGTGACTTTTCCAACAGTCCTCCAGGCGTGGTTTTATTAAACAGTGACTTTTCCAACAGTCCTCCAGGCGTGGTTTTATTAAACAGTGACTTTTCCAACAGTCCTCCAGGCGTGGTTTTATTAAACAGTGACTTTTCCAACAGTCCTCCAGGCGTGGTTTTATTAAACAGTGACTTTTCCAACAGTCCTCCAGGCGTGGTTTTATTAAACAGTGACTTTTCCAACAGTCCTCCAGGCGTGGTTTTATTAAACAGTGACTTTTCCAACAGTCCTCCAGGCGTGGTTTTATTAAACAGTGACTTTTCCAACAGTCCTCTTAGAGTCAATTTATTAAAAAAAATATTTTCCAACAGTCTCCCAGGAGTGAATTTATTAAATAGCATTGTTTTCAACAGTCCTTTTTCCATCAAGTCCTATGGGACGTATGAGTAGTATTAATTATCAGACTCAAGGGCGTATAAGTGTTGACAACACTAATACGTTGATGGAGTTTCATATGGAAATTCCAATTTAAGCTCCAAACAAAAATCGGAATATATGTTTTGAATCACCCTTTCTCGTCAGAAAATTATATCTCATATATTTGTAAAATCATATAAATTAATACCCATGTTTTACATACAGACAATGACATGTAAATGTCCAATTAAGAATGAATATTTGCATCATGGTCAGCGAGATTGGTTGGCTGGAATGAATGTTGAAATTGCAATTCTAGGTTATTTCCAATATCAGATATCATTTATAATTAAAGATAAATCATCAGTAAATACGCAAATACGGCAAAAGGAATGTTTTTTTTTGTTTGTTTTTCAATTTATTGCAAACATCGGATACAATGAAAGATTTAAAACGTTTTGACCTTAAATCGCTACAAAAATATTATTGGCCTTTTAGCATTGATCCGACTAATTGATTGAGTTGAGGCTATAAAGCGGATGAAAATATGTGCTACTGCTGGCAATAATTGCCAATATGCATCATCAATTCTTGCTTTTGTTCTCACTATAAAGGTTGTGATTCCTAACAAGGGATATTTTTCAGGTCTCGTCTCTTGTTACCTTCACTGTTATTGCAATACCATAAAACAATACGAGTCAGTTGCTTTTCTTCTCTTGATTCACGTTTCAAGTTTCCATTACAGAATCTCGAGGAGAAAAAAGTACAAATGTTTCAGTGCCCAAAAAGAACCTTGAGCCGGACATATGCAAAGTGTAACTACCCTGAATGGTAAGGCATTGTGAGTTTTAGCTGTATTGACTGACCATGGTTCTTTGACACATATGTGGACATTAATGTGAGACTACGCAGTTGGATAATCAAAATGACCGTAAGATTCAAACCCCAGCAGCTGATGATGATGTTGATGCTGATGGTTTGCTTGTACACATTTAGAGGCAAAAAAAGACCATTAGAACTCGACATGTTCTTTAGATAGAAATGTATGTAGAAGGTGTTGCTAGATCCCAACATGCATTCACTCACACTCCACCCATCAGAAACAAAGGTTCAAATTCAAGTTCACAATTTTCCATTCATTGACTATTTTTGTGGATTTCTATCTCTTTGCATTGTCTGCCCGGCTGTCTGTTCGAATGTCGACAATATCTAGGGGTAATTTTTCTTGCAGGAAATAGTGTCATTTGTAACCGTCCAATAATTGAACATTGAATATCCTTCGTTTTTTATGTACGGTAAGGACATGCAACTTACAAAGCATTGCAGTTACATGGAAATTATAAGGAAACTCGTTGGAGGAAAATATGGGCAATAGAAGACAAGAGGAGTTGGTTAGATATGTTAAAAATGAAATGCCTCTCCTTTGTCTGGATTTTTTCGGAAAACATTGGGAGAATCGTTTTTGGCTTGGTATTTAACTTTATGAAGGGAATTGCAGAGTGAGATCTTCAACATTTAACAACTTTTGAATTAGAGGGTATACAAAGAGGGCTAAATTAGCTAAAACGTCATATATTTTCTAGGCTATATAATATGTTTTCTATCAATATACCGCCTTAGTAGGTTATACATGGATCTTCTACCGCTTTTGGGAGTTATATATTAAGAGCTATCAGGTCTTCTATCAATACATGATCCCTTGAGGAAGTGTTTTGTTTATAGAACGTCCTCAATGAAGTCTTCAATCTACATATGTAGGAACCTCTCAGGAAGCTTTGGAAAACACCTTTACGAGTTTTTCATTTATTAAAGCACCATTGAGATTCTCTTCCATCTCTAGAGGAACCACATACAAGGTCTTCTGTTATTCTTCTTATCCATCCAAAAACATACATAAATGATGTAAGACATATGTGGCATATGTGTAATATTAATTATGGGTCTCAAAGGCGTATAAGTGTTGACAGTACTTATACGCTGATGGAATTTTATTTGGAAATTCGAGAGGAACTTTATGTAAGACCTTCTATCAAAAGAAGACCATCTGATGAGGTTATGCATGGATCTTCTATCTACTAAGGACCGCTTTTGGGAGTCTTTTATTCACAGAAAATAACTTTAGGTCTAGAAGACACCTTATGTAGGTCTTCTATCTTCAGAATACAACTTTAATAAGTCTTCTGTGTATAGAAAGTATGGAAGACTTTTAAGGTGGTTTTCATGATATAGAACCCCTCTTAAAGAAGTATTATATTTATAAAAGGCCCTTTTAAAAGGGAGAATGACTTTTATACATACTTCCGGATCAGGTTCCCTACCCATAGCAGACACTTTTACCTGTTGAAAATTTCTTTAGTCTTCTGTCTTACAGGATCCGCTACCAATAGAAAACAATTTTATGTTCTGTACTAAGTGGCTTTTTATTAAAGAACACATTCATTCGTTTTTATCTATAGAGGACACTTTGTGAAGGCCTTCTACCTATAACAAATCCTTTTAGGAAGTCATCTACTTTAAAAGTTATGCTAGGCGGTCTTCCATGTATAGAAGACACTTTGATAAGGTCTTGTTCCTATAGAAGTCTTCTGCCAAAAAGATCCCCGAAGGAGGTTTCCTACTTCCTTCTACCTATTGAAGATGCAAAAAAACAATATTTTTTTCAAAATTCAAATTTGAAAAAATCCATTTTTTGAAAAATATTTTTTAAAAAATCCAAGCTTTGAAAAATAGTAAATAAAATCCGAATTTTGAAAAAAAAAATAATTTTTAAAAGACACTTTAAAAAGCCGAATTCTGAAACACAAATAATTTTTGAAAAATTCAACTTGTAAAAAAAATTCGATTTAAAAAAGTAAAAATTTTTGAAAAATGCGTTTAAAAATTATAATTTTTGAAAAATCCAATTAAAAAATATTTTTTAAAAAATTCAGTTTTTGCAACAAATATTTTTTACAAAAATTGGCGCTTTAAAAAAATAGGTTTTAAAAAATATAATTTCAGCAAAAATTATTCCTTAAAAAATTGGCGCTTTGAAAAAAAATATTTTTTAAAAAATCCAATTTGAGCAAAAAGTATTTTTTCAAAAAATTGCGCTTTGCTGAAATATTTGTTAAAAAATACAATTTAAATTTTTCAAAAACCTGCGCCTTTAATTTTTTAAAAACCAGCGCCTTTAATTTTTTAAAACCAGCGAAAAAATATTTTTTTTTAAATTCACATTATTTCTTTAAAAAATCCAAGTTTCGGAAAAAATATTTTTTTTAAAAATCCGCGCTTGAGAAAAATATTTTTTAAAAATCCGCGCTTGAGAAAAATATTTTTTTTAAAAATCCGCGCTTGAGAAAAATATTTTTTTAAAAAATCCACGCTTTGAAAAAAATATTTTTTTAAATCCGCGCTTGAAAAAAGATTTTTTAAACACTCCACGCTTTGAAAAATACATTTTAAACACTCCACGCTTTAAAAAATATTTTTTAAACTCCCCACGCTTTGAAAAATATTTTTTAAAAAATACGCTCTTTAAAAAATCCACGCTTTGAAAAATATTTTTTAAAAAAAGCACGCTTTGAAAAAACACTCCACGCTTTGAAAAATATGTTTTAAACACTCCACGCTTTACACACCACGCTTTGAAAATTTTTTTTTAAAAAATCCACACTTTGAAAAATATTTTTTAAAAAATCCACGCTTTGAAATATTTTTTTAAAAAATCCACGCATTGAAATATTTTTTAAACACACCACGCTTTGAAAAAATACCACGCTTTGAAAAATATGTTTTAAACACTCCACGCTTTACAGACGACGCTTTGAATTTTTTTTTTTTAAAAATCCACACTTTGAAAAATATTTTTTAAAAAATCCATGCTTTGAAATATTTTTTAAAAAATCGACGCATTGAAATTTTTTTTTAAACACAGCACGCTTTGAAAAATATTTTTTTAAAAAATCCACACTTTGAAAAATATTTTTTAAAAATCCACGCTTTGAAATATTTTTTAAAAAATCTACGCTTTGAAAAAAATTTTTTAAATTCCAAGATTTGTATTTTTTTTTTTTAAATCCACACTTTGAAAAATATTTTTTAAAAAATCTACGCTTTGAAAAAAATTTTTTAAATTCCAAGATTTGTATTTTTTTTTTTAAATCCACACTTTGAAAAATATATTTTAAAAAATCCACGCTTTGAAATATTTTTTAAAAAATCCACGCATTGAAATATTTTTTAAACACATCACGCTTTGAAAAAATATTTTTTAAAAAATACACGCTTTAAAAATTCGATTTTTAAAAAACTATTTTCAAAAAAACAATATCTTTTTCAAAATTCAATTTTGAAAAAAAAAAATTAAAAAATCCATTTTTTGAAAAATATTTTTTAAAAAATCCAAGCTTTGAAAAATAGTAATTTTTAAAAAAAGTAATTTTTGAAAAAAATATATATTTGAAAAAAATAATTTTTGAAAATCCGAATTTTGAAAAAAAAATAATTTTTAAAAAACACTGTAAAAAGCCGAATTCTGAAACACAAATAATTTTTGAAAAATCCAAATTTTTAAAAAATTCAGTTTTTGCAACAAATATTTTTTACAAAAATTGGCGCTTTAAAAAAATATGTTTTAAAAAATATAATTTCAGCAAAAAGTATTCCTTAAAAAATTGGCGCTTTGAAAAAAATATTTTTTAAAAAATCCAATTTGAGCAAAGAGTATTTTTTTCAAAAAATTGCGCTTTGCAGAAATATTTGTTAAAAAAATACAATTTCAATTTTCAATTTTTTAAAAACCTGCGCCTTTAGTTTTTTTAAAAACCAGCGAAAAAATATTTTTTTTTTAAAAATTCACATTATTTTTTTAAATAATCCAAGTTTCGGAAAAATATTTTTTTAAAGATTCAAGCTTTGAAAAAAATATTTTTTTAAAAATCCGCCCTGGATTTTTTAAATTCCAAGATTTGTAATTTTTTTTTTAAATCCACACTTTGAAAAATATTTTTTAAAAAATCCAAGCTTTGAAATATTTTTTAAACACATCACGCTTTGAAAAATATTTTTTTAAAAAATCCACACTTTGAAAAATATTTTTTAAAAATCCACGCTTTGAAACATTTTTTAAAAAATCCACGCTTTGAAAAAATTTTTTTAAATCCCAAGATTTGTAATTTTTTTTAAAAGACACTCTTTGAAAGAATATTTTTTTTTTAAATCCACGCTTTGAAAAAAAATTTTTTAAATTCCAAGGTTTGGAAATTTTTTTTTTAAAATACTATAATATATTTTTTTAAAAAATCCACGCTTTAAATAATTTTTTTTTTAAATACAAGCCTTAAAAAAGTATTTTTTTAAAAAATCCATGCTTTGAAAAAATATTTTTTTAAATTCACGCTCTGGAAAGATATTTTTTTAAATTCACGCTTTGGAAAGATATTGTTTAAAATTCACGCTCTGGAAAAATATTTTTTTAAACAATTTACGTGTTGAAAAAAATAATTTTTAAAAAATCTACGCTTTGAAAAAAATTTAAAAAATCCACCTTTTGAAATAAAAATCCACGCTTTGAAAAAAAATTTCATAAAATCCACGCTTTGAAAAAAAAATTATAAAATCCACGCTTTGAAATAAAAATTTAAAATCCACGCTTTGAAAAAAAATTTTATAATATCCACGCTTTGAAAAAAAAATTTATAATATCCACGCTTTGAAAAAAATTTATAAAATCCACGCTTTGAAATAAAAATTAAAAATCTACGCTTTGAAAAAAAAATTATAAAATCCACGCTTTGAAAAATATTTTATAAAATCCGCGTTTTGAAATAAAAATTAAAAATCGACACTTTGAAATAACAATTAAAAATCTACGCTTTGAAAAAATATTTTTTTTTTAAAAATCCGCGCACTGAAAATTTCCTTTTAAGAATTCACGCTTTAATTTTTTTTTTTTTAAGAAATTCAACCTTTGAATTTTTTTTTAAATACACGCATTGAAAAAGTATCTTTTAAAAAATCCATGCTTTAATTTTCTTTAAAATCCACGCTTTGAAGAAATATTTTTTAAAGAATCCACGAATTGACAAAATATTTTTTAAAGAATCCACGCTTTGAAAAAATGTTTTTTTAAAAAAATCCACCCTTGATGACTCCTTCAAAAATAAGTTCTTATAGAGTCCACCCTTTATGATCCTACTGTACGTGATATTCCCTTCAATTATAATTTTTTTTAAGTCATCCTCCTGTGTCCATCCCATGACTGGCCATGTTAAAATAGATGACCCCAAATGGCCTGGCTCATCTATACAACTTATTTTGATATTTTTCCCTTCGGAGAATATTACCTATGAAGTTGTTGCTGTCCCCATTATCCTTGTATGGCACATATGACTCGACAAGAACATGATATGGCAAAGCTAGGAATAACCATAAAAGACATAAAATACTCTTGACCATATTTTAACGAACTCTTCTCGCTAATCCTGTATTACATGGCCTCAAACATGTATGCATGCCGGAATATGATCCTTATGGAGACATCCATTCCCAAAAACACATACACACGCAGCCATACATACATAAATAGACAATCATACAGGATTGTAATAACGATTCATTCGTGCATACCTGGATAGTTTTAACATTCAATAACGTTTACAAGCCAAAGGATACACAGATATAGACATTAAACTAGGACAATAGGAGATGAAGGCGAAGAAAAATGAGTAGAAGAAGTAGATACAGCAGCTGTTGCTGCTGCTGCTGCTAGACAAATGTCTTTATGGCTGTAGTTTTTGAAACTGAAAAGGCTCAAAGAGACACAAAATGGCCAGCATAATGACCAAAGGGAAATGAGGTTTGTAGATTATGGAGCGGATCCAAAACTGAAATATCTCCAACAAATACACTAACATACACATGTTTGTACATAGACGACATCATAAAATAATCACAGCCATCTATGGCCAACAATAACAACTACTTCTATGAGGGAACGGATTGATTTGCATAGATAGTCATTGTTGTATTCTTCAAGAGGTAAAGTACTCTACCATATCCTTAATACTGACCATATACATGTATGTATGGAGGAAGGACATACACACTGACTCGCAATAATAGAAATAGATATGCATATCCTTAAGTGGACAAATCACCAAGAAATCGAGTATTGCCACACAATACCGAAAGAATTATGAATGTTTAGCAATTGCAATTGGATAACCAATGATGCATGTACAAACCAGGAAGGATATGGAGATTTGTTAGAAAGGATAGTGTGTATATGGAACACAATAAATTTCTCAGGATCTTCAATGGGATTGTGAAAGCGCTTTAATGTTTAATTGATGTAATAAATCATTTGAAATGGAATGGATTTTTGAAAAGGATATATTCTTGGTAATTGAAAGAGCAGGACATACATCTTCAATGAGCAACTAGTTGCTTGAGATTTAGTGGAGACGTTACGCCAAACGAACAGTACAAAAACAAAAGAATAGCAGGAGTGTTGGACCTTAATGTCTTTTGAAGAAATAGAAAATAATTATTTACCATTTACCTGAGAGCGTATGACTATTGCCAGAACGTATTCGTTAGTTACTACGGTCTAATTCACAGTACAGTAATCCACGCTTTTTATTTAAAAATCCACGCTTTGAAAAATATTTTTTAAAAATCCAAGCTTTGAACAAATATTTTTTAAAAATCCAAGCTTTAAAAAAGATTTTTTTTTTTAAAAATCCAAGCTTTGAACAAATATTTTTTAAAAATCCAAGCTTTAAAAAAGATTTTTTTTTAAAATCCAATCTTTGAAAAATATTTTTTTAAAAAATCTACACTTTGGAAAAATATTTTTTAAAAAATCCACCCTTTGAAAAAATATTTTTTAAAATATCCACGCTTTCAACAAATATTTTTTGAAAAATACACGCTTTGAAAGAATATTTTTTAAAAAATCCACGCTTTGAAAAAATATTTTTTGAAAAATACACGCTTTGAAAGAATATTTTTTTAAAAATCCAAGCTTTGAAAAAATATTTTTTGAAAAATGCACGCTTTGAAAGAATATTTTTTAAAAAATCCAAGCATTGAAAAAATATTTTTTAAAATATCCAAGCTTTGAAAAAATATTTTTTGAAAAATGCACGCTTTGAAAGAATATTTTTTAAAAAATCCAAGCATTGAAAAAATATTTTTTAAAATATTCACGCTTTGAAAAAATATTTTTTAAAATATTCACGCTTTGAAAAAATATTTTTTAAAATATCCACGCTTTAAAAAAATATTTTTTGAAAAATACACGCTTTGAAAGAATATTTTTTAAAATATCCAAGCTTTGAAAAAATTTTTTTAAAATATCCACGCTTTTTTTTTTTTTTTTTTTTTTTTTTTTTTTTTTTCACATCAAAAAATAAACAGGTCTAATCTAACATATTGTCTGGCAACTGTTACAACAATACTAAGAACGTAAGATAAAGTTTTTTATGACATGCAGAGGTTCGGATAAAGAAATCCTATTATATAACTTGTTATATTCATCACATAAAGATCGGAGTGGATTACTTATTTCATAATTAGATTTCGCTAACGTTAATTTTAGTGGTATGTAGTTTCGAGTACTACGTAAAGGTACATTAAAATTTATTTCGCCAATTAAAAACTGTGATTCAATTTGTCCACGCAAGAGTTTAATAATGAATACAGATCTGAGCATTAAACGTCTTTTCTCCAATGTTGGAAGGTCAATTAACTTTAGACGGTTTTCGTATGGTGGAAGAGATTCAGTTGAGCTCCACCCTAAACCTCTAAGAGCAAACAAAAGAAATTGAACCTGTACTGATTCTATCTTATCAGAATCACATTTGTAAAAAGGACTCCAAAGTACACAACCGTATTCTAATGTTGGTCGAACAAGGCTAATGAACAAGCGTTTGGTCACGTATGGATCGTCAAATTCCTTAGACCAGCGTTTTATAAAGCCCAGCAATGACTTGGCTTTATTAACACAAGACTCTATATGTAAGTTGAAACGCAATTTACTGTCTAAAATAACTCCAAGATCTACAAACAAATCTACATTATCCAATTTGTGCGAACCTATGAAGTAATCGCAAGAATCAGGACGAGATCTATAAAATGATAATTTTTTACATTTTTTTAAGTTTAATGACATACCGTTGACACTACACCAATTGGAAAGAGAATATAAGTCTTGTTGCAGATTAATTGATTGATTATAAGAATCATGATTGCTAAACAGTTTAACATCATCAGCAAACATTAATACTTTAGAGCAACGAATAACAGATGGAAGGTCATTTAAGTAAAGTACAAAAAGTAATGGACCTAAATGGCTACCTTGAGGAACACCAGAATGCACAGTTATATTTTTTGATAAAATATCATTAAAAGAAACCCTTTGGGTACGGCCCTGTAAATAAGAACGTATCCATGACAAGAGTATTGATGGGAAACCCATAGAATCAAGCTTATATATTAACAATTCGTGTACAACGGTGTCAAAGGCCTTACTGAAATCTGTGTATATAACGTCAGTTTGACATTTATTTACGAATCCACTGTGAACGTGACATGTAAGTTCCAATAAATTTGTCAAGGTAGACCTACCCTTAACGAAACCATGTTGATAAGGTGATATTATAGATCTAGCGAAATGAGTTATTCGGCGTGAAACCAGAAGCTCAAAAAGTTTAGGAATTGCACTTAGTTTTGCAATACCTCTATAGTTTTCAATCACACATCTACTATCAGATTTATGCAAAGGAATAATAAAGCTAGATCTCCAGACAAGGGGGAAATATCCCAATGTCAACGAGTCGTTGAAAATATTTGTTAGGGGACGATAAAGTTCATATGCACATGATTTTAAAATAGAAGTCGGTACACCATCTGGACCTGGTGAGTTTGAATATTTCAATGACAATAAACCATTTAATACTTCATCCTCAGTGAGAATAATGCGAGGAAACTGGTTAAGTTTATGAATAGTATAAGGGTAATTAAGGGAGTTAGTTGAAAATTTGGAGTAGGTACTTTGAAAAAAGTCAGCAAACATATTCGCAATGTCGTTAGGGTCACATGATTCTCTACAACCAAGTCTCATGCTACTAGGAAATTCACGTACTTTTCTTTTAGAGTTTACGAATTTATAAAAGTTTTTGGGATTCCTATGAAAATTATTTCGCATCTTTATTAAGTAATTTGAATAACACCTTGAATTTTCTCTATTGAACGCATTTCTAGCTTTTGCATAGTTGGTAAAATTTAAAGTGGAATTGCATCTTTTAAATTTTTTATACATTCTACTTTTCATATTGCGTAAACTCCTGAGATGTGGAGTAAACCAAGCAGGACCCATTTCTGAGCACATCTTTAAGAGAGGGACTGATACTGTCAATGCATCATTAAGTACTTTATAAAAATTTGAAATACTGGAATCAATGTTTCCCTGAGGTAACCAACTATTATTTGATAAGATAGAACGCAGTAGGACCACATTAGTTTTACCAAAATTTAGTTTACTTGACTTAGTTTGCGGTAAAGTTTTAGTAGTTGAAATATTATTGAGTTCAAGAGTTACCATAAGGGTGGGATGATAAATATCTTCAGGTTCTGAGAATGGAGGACTTGCACATACAGAAGAGTTTATGGTTGAAGAAAACACTAAGTCTAAAATTTTGCCTTTAGAATTATAGATATTATTTATTTGATAGAGACATTGATCAAAAATATTTTCCCAGAAGGATAACATGTCTGTAGACAGTTCTGTTGCTGAAACAGGTACATAATCCACAGTGTTGTCGCCTGAGACCCATGTTAAGTTTGGTAAATTAAAATCACCAAGACAAATCAATTCAGAATTTGCTGAATGCCGTAAAGAAACTTCTTTTATTAATTCGGAATGTTTAAGATAAATGTCTATGTTTGAGTTTGGAGCAATGTAGGAGCACGTTATAATAAAGGATTGATTTAAATATTTTATTTTAACACACACAAATTCAATATAAGGGTATTCAGTAAGTATAATTCGCTCTGAGGCAATGGAATTATGAACTGCAATGAATACTCCTCCACCAATTTTGTTTAGTCTATCTTTTCTGTATACTTGGTACTGATCTGACAAAATCTCAGTGTCACGAATACCTGGTTTCAGCCAAGTTTCTGTAAAAACTAGGATTTTGAGATCACAACCAAAAGATTTTAAGTAAATATTATTAAGTTTAGTATTTAGACCTCTAACATTTTGGTAAAGTATGGATAGCGAACTTATTGGTTTTTTGAAACAGACACGACTGAAGGAATAACTACAGGATTAATAGTATTAGATTTCTCTCTGTATATATATTCTTTAACTAGTGTACTTTCTGGCCAAAATGATTCATTTAATATAGCATTAAAGAACTCATGAGGCACAGTTAATTTGAAAGATGATATGACACGTGGCCTTGACGAATTATATTTCATAATTTTACAGTCAGTGTCACGTATGTTATTCAATCTAGCTTTTATGTAATTATAAATGTTATCTACAGTCGTATTAGGATGTAATCTAGAAATAAAAATATTTTTTCTGGGAGGAATTACGATTAGTTCATTACTACCCCCGGACCATGAAGGATTGGAATTTAAAGATGACTCAGTTTCCTGAACTTGAGGTGTAATTGGAACAGAAGCATTAACATTCGAACAGGGTGTATTAACAGTAACTACAGGAACAGCATTAGTAAGAGAGCATATTTGTAACATTTCAGAAGAAGGCGTTTCAGTTGTCGAGTTTCCTTTTGAACTTGAAACGATTGGAAGTGATGAACGCTGCCCCGGAAGGGCCAGGCTATTTTCCGAAGGTAAGGTCTCAACAGACTTGCGTGGCGGAACCACAGCTGGTGAATTAAGGCTAATTAAATTATCACCAGGAACAATAGTTGAGATTTTTTTACGTTTCGGAGAGCCATCAGCGAAATCAAAATTTTTAAACATTTTTTCAAAAATTTCAAGCCTAGAAAAAACGACTTCAAAATCCTTCCTCATGGCAGCAAGCTCCATTTTAGATTCCCTGAAAAGACGGTAAAAATCTACTTCCAGAGACCTGCAATTGGCACATGCCCAACGAAATCCATTATTGCGGTCAGTAATGACATCAAAATGCTTGCCGGTAAAACCCAAGCATTTCAAATGTTCATGCTTCTCACATAACCAACAAGTCAACAAACGTTCTTTCAAACTTGTAACTTTACAGTCTTTATTTAAACATTCCATTATTACTGGTTATGCCTAAAAGTATGCTATACCAGATGCCAATAAAAAGTTGTAAAAAATTTAATGCTAGTTAATTTTAAAACCGCCTAAAAGTATGCTCTAAATCTTAGTCTAATAAAATATTACGAATAAATAAAAACACAAGACAGAAAAATAGCAAATGTCAAAAATAGAACAAAAACAAAATAATCACCAAGAAACACTGAGATAGACACAAGTTCAAACTCACTTATCTGTTTAAACTAATATGTTATAAAACAGAACTTCACTGATCACTAAAGCGAATAATTCTATATTTTTATTATTTCAGTAAATCACACACGAAAACAACACTGAAACTAATAAAATTTTATAATAAATTATCCACTTTGCAGAACACAAAAATAACACAACTAAACACAACAAGAGTTGCCAGATTTTAACCCTTTGAAGAAATAGTTTTTGAAAAATGCACGCTTTGGAAGAATAATTTTTTAAAAAATCCACTCTTTAAAAAAATATTTTTTAAAATATCCAAGCTTTGAAAAAATATTTTTTAAAATATCCACGCTTTGAAAAAATATTTTTTTGAAAAATACACGCTTTGAAAGAATATTTTTTTGAAAAATACACGCTTTGAAAGAATATTTTTTTGAAAAATACACGCTTTGAAAGAATATTTTTTAAAAAATCCACGCTTTGAAACATTTTTTTGAAAAATACACGCTTTGAAAGAATATTTTTTAAAAAATCCACGCATTAAAAAATATTTTTTTAAAAATACACGCTTTGAAAGAATATTTTTTAAAAAATCCAGGCATTGAAAAAATATTTTTTAAAAAATCCAGGCATTGAAAAAATATTTTTTAAAGAATCCACGCATTGAAAAAATATTTTTTAAAAAATCCACGCATTGAAAAGATATATTTTAAAAAATCCACGCATTGAAAAAATATATTTTAAAATATTTTAAAAAATATATTTTAAAAAATCCATGCATTTTTTAAAAAAATCCAAGCTTTGAAAAAATATGTTTTTAAAAAATACACCCACCAAAATAGTTCTTATAAAGTCCATCCTTTATGATCCTACTGTACGTGATATTCCCTTCAATTATACTTTTTTTAAGTCATCCTCCAGAGTCCATCCCATGACTGGCCATGTTAAAATAGATGACCCCAAATGGCCTGGCTCATCTATACAACTTATTTTGATAGCTTTCCCTTCGGAAAATATTACCTATGAATTTGTTGCTGTACCCATTATCCTTGTATGGCACATATGAAAATATATTTTAAAAAATCCACGCATTGAAAAAATATTTTTTAAAAAATCCACGTTTTGAAAAAATGTTTTAAAAAATCCACGCATTGAAAAAATATTTTTTAAAAAATCCACGTTTTGAAAAAATATTTTTTAAAAAATCCACGTTTTGAAAAAATGTTTTAAAAAATCCACGCATTGAAAAAATATTTTTTAAAAAATCCACGTTTTGAAAAAATATTTTTTAAAAAATCCACGTTTTGAAAAAATATTTTTTAAAAAATCCACGTTTTGAAAAAATATTTTTTAAAAAATCCACGCATTGAAAAAATATTTTTTAAAAAATCCACGCATTGAAAAAATATTCTTTAAAAAATCCACGCATTGAAAAAATATTCTTTAAAAAATCCACGCATTGAAAAAATATTTTTTAAAAAATCCACGCATTGAAAAAATATTTTTTAAAGAATCCACGCATTGAAAAAATATTTTTTAAAGAATCCACGCATTGAAAAAATATTTTTTAAAGAATCCACGCATTGAAAAAATATTTTTTAAAGAATCCACGCATTGAAAAAATATTTTTTAAAGAATCCACGCATTGAAAAAATATTTTTTAAAGAATCCACGCATTGAAAAAATATTTTTTAAAGAATCTACGCATTGAAAAAACATTTTTTAAAGAATCCACGCATTGAAAAAATATTTTTTAAAGAATCCACGCATTGAAAAAATATTTTTTAAAGAATCCACGCATTGAAAAAATATTTTTTAAAGAATCCACGCATTGAAAAAATATTTTTTAAAGAATCCACGCATTGAAAAAATATTTTTTAAAGAATCCACGCATTGAAAAAATATTTTTTAAAGAATCCACGCATTGAAAAAATATTTTTTAAAGAATCCACGCATTGAAAAAATATTTTTTAAAGAATCCACGCATTGAAAAAATATTTTTTAAAGAATCCACGCATTGAAAAAATATTTTTTAAAGAATCCACGCATTGAAAAAATATTTTTTAAAGAATCCACGCATTGAAAAAATATTTTTTAAAGAATCCACGCATTGAAAAAATATTTTTTAAAGAATCCACGCATTGAAAAAATATTTTTTAAAGAATCCACGCATTAAAAAAAAAAATATTTTTTAAAGAATCCACGCATTGAAAAAATATTTTTTAAAGAATCCACGCATTGAAAAAATATTTTTTAAAGAATCCACGCATTGAAAAAATATTTTTTAAAGAATCCACGCATTGAAAAAATATTTTTTAAAGAATCCACGCATTGAAAAAATATTTTTTAAAGAATCCACGCATTGAAAAAATATTTTTTAAAGAATCCACGCATTGAAAAAATATTTTTTAAAGAATCCACGCATTAAAAAAAAAATATTTTTTAAAGAATCCACGCATTGAAAAAATATTTTTTAAAGAATCCACGCATTGAAAAAATATTTTTTAAAGAATCCACGCATTGAAAAAATATTTTTTAAAGAATCCACGCATTAAAAAAAAAATATTTTTTAAAGAATCCACGCATTGAAAAAATATTTTTTAAAGAATCCACGCATTGAAAAAATATTTTTTAAAGAATCCACGCATTGAAAAAATATTTTTTAAAGAATCCACGCATTGAAAAAATATTTTTTAAAGAATCCACGCATTGAAAAAATATTTTTTAAAGAATCCACGCATTGAAAAAATATTTTTTAAAGAATCCACGCATTGAAAAAATATTTTTTAAAGAATCCACGCATTGAAAAAATATTTTTTAAAGAATCCACGCATTGAAAAAATATTTTTTAAAGAATCCACGCATTGAAGAAATATTTTTTAAAGAATCCACGCATTGAAAAAATATTTTTTAAAGAATCCACGCATTGAAAAAATATTTTTTAAAGAATCCACGCATTGAAAAAATATTTTTTAAAGAATCCACGCATTGAAAAAATATTTTTTAAAGAATCCACGCATTGAAAAAATATTTTTTAAAGAATCCACGCATTGAAAAAATATTTTTTAAAGAATCCACGCATTGAAAAAATATTTTTTAAAGAATCCACGCATTGAAAAAATATTCTTTAAAAAATCCACGCATTGAAAAAATATTTTTTAAAAAATCCACGCATTGAAAAAATATTCTATAAAAAATCCACGCATTGAAAAAATATTTTTTAAAAAATCCACGCATTGAAAAAATATTTTTTAAAGAATCCACGCATTGAAAAAATATTTTTTAAGAATCCACGCATTGAAAAAATATTTTTTAAAGAATCCACGCATTGAAAAAATATTTTTTAAAGAATCCACGCATTGAAAAAATATTTTTTAAAGAATCCACGCATTGAAAAAATATTTTTTAAAGAATCCACGCATTGAAAAAATATTTTTTAAAGAATCCACGCATTGAAAAAATATTTTTTAAAGAATCCACGCATTGAAAAAATATTTTTTAAAGAATCCACGCATTGAAAAATATTTTTTAAAGAATCCACGCATTGAAAAAATATTTTTTAAGAATCCACGCATTGAAAAAATATTTTTTAAAGAATCCACGCATTGAAAAAATATTTTTTAAAGAATCCACGCATTGAAAAAATATTTTTTAAAGAATCCACGCATTGAAAAAATATTTTTTAAAGAATCCACGCATTGAAAAAATATTCTTTAAAAAATCCACGCATTGAAAAAATATTTTTTAAAAAATCCACGCATTGAAAAAATATTCTATAAAAAATCCACGCATTGAAAAAATATTTTTTAAAAAATCCACGCATTGAAAAAATATTTTTTAAAGAATCCACGCATTGAAAAAATATTTTTTAAAGAATCCACGCATTGAAAAAATATTTTTTAAAGAATCCACGCATTGAAAAATATTTTTTAAGAATCCACGCATTGAAAAAATATTTTTTAAGAATCCACGCATTGAAAAAATATTTTTTAAAGAATCCACGCATTGAAAAAATATTTTTTAAAGAATCCACGCATTGAAAAAATATTTTTTAAAGAATCCACGCATTGAAAAAATATTTTTTAAAGAATCCACGCATTGAAAAAATATTTTTTAAAGAATCCACGCATTGAAAAAATATTCTTTAAAAAATCCACGCATTGAAAAAATATTTTTTAAAAAATCCACGCATTGAAAAAATATTCTATAAAAAATCCACGCATTGAAAAAATATTTTTTAAAAAATCCACGCATTGAAAAAATATTTTTTAAAGAATCCACGCATTGAAAAAATATTTTTTAAAGAATCCACGCATTGAAAAAATATTTTTTAAAGAATCCACGCATTGAAAAAATATTTTTTAAAGAATCCACGCATTGAAAAAATATTTTTTAAAGAATCCACGCATTGAAAAAATATTTTTTAAAGAATCCACGCATTGAAAAAATATTTTTTAAAGAATCCACGCATTGAAAAAATATTTTTTAAAGAATCCACGCATTGAAAAAATATTTTTTAAAGAATCCACGCATTGAAAAAATATTTTTTAAAGAATCCACGCATTGAAAAAATATTTTTTAAAGAATCCACGCATTGAAAAAATATTTTTTAAAGAATCCACGCATTGAAAAAATATTTTTTAAAGAATCCACGCATTGAAAAAATATTTTTTAAAGAATCCACGCATTGAAAAAATATTTTTTAAAGAATCCACGCATTGAAAAAATATTTTTTAAAGAATCCACGCATTGAAAAAATATTTTTTAAAGAATCCACGCATTGAAAAAATATTTTTTAAAGAATCCACGCATTGAAAAAATATTTTTTAAAGAATCCACGCATTGAAAAAATATTTTTTAAAGAATCCACGCATTGAAAAAATATTTTTTAAAGAATCCACGCATTGAAAAAATATTTTTTAAAAAATCCACGCATTGAAAAATATTTTTAAAAAATCCACACATTGAAAAAATATTTTTCTTAAAAATCCACGCATTGAAAAAATATTTTTTAAAAAATCCACGCATTGAAAAAATATTTTTTAAAAAATACGCGCATTGAAAAAATATTTTTTAAAGAGTCCATGCATTGAAAAAATATTTTTTAAAGAATCCACGCATTGAAAAAATATTTTTTAGAGAATCCACGCATTGAAAAAATATTTTTTAGAGAATCCACGCATTGAAAAAAAATATTTTTTAAAGAATCCACGCATTGAAAAAATATTTTTTTAAAGAATCCACGCATTGAAAAAATATTTTTTAAAGAATCCACGCATTGAAAACATATTTTTTAAATAATCCACGCATTGAAAAAATATTTCTTAAAAAATCCAGGCATTGAAAAAATATTTTTTAAAAAATCCACGCATTGAAAAAATATTTTTTAAAAAATCCACGCATTGAAAAAATATTTTTTAAAAAATCCACGCATTGAAAATTTTTTTTTTTAATCCACGCATTGAAAAAATATTTTTTAAAAAATCCACGCATTGAAAAAATATTTTTTAAAAAATCCACGCATTGAAAAAATATTTTTTAAAAAATCCACGCATTGAAAAAATATTTTTTAAAAAATCCACGCATTGAAAAAAAATTTTTTAAAAAATCCACGCATTGAAAAAGTATTTTTTAAAAAATCCACGCATTGGGAAAATATTTTTTAAAAAATCCACGCATTGGGAAAATATTTTTTAAAAAATCCACGCATTGGGAAAATATTTTTTAAAAAATCCACGCATTGAAAAAATATTTGATATTCCCATTAATTATAATTTGTTTAAGTCATCCTCCAAAGCCCATCCCTGGCTGACTGGCCATGTTAAAATAGATGACCCCAAATAGATGCGCCACTATTTAGAAGAGTAAAATTTGAATGTTTTGATAGAGACCCTGATTTATCTCAAGAAGGTGTATGAAGGAGTGGACAGAACCCATGCAAAGGTTTTCCATAAGCAACTGGGTTCCAATAAAGACCTACTGTAGGTCATATTAGCCTTCGAAAAGCAGCAAAAGCCTTTCAAGGGCCTCTAAGAAGGCCACAGAGGCCCTTCAAAGACTTTCTATATGTGGTAGAAGACCTTGATTGGCCTTCTACAACCTGCAAATTTACATATGGCTTTCTGCATGTGAGAGAAGCTCTTGAAGTTCCTTCTACACCCGGCAGGAGCACCGTTACCTAGAAAAAACGTTTAAATATATCTAAAGAAGCCTTTAAGGTTAATTGAAGACATATAAAGGCTTTAATCAGAAAAAAGTCCTCTTTTTATACTTTATTTAGGTGTCAACAGCTTACTAATGCCCTTTATGGAAGCATTTTAAGGATGCCCTAAATGACTGTGTCATTTAGTCATCCTAAACATGGTAGAATCCCTTTAACGGCCTTCTACATGTACAGAAGGTAAGAAGAACGCTTTAACAGCATTCGAAAGGCGATTGAAGCCCTTGTGAAGCCACAATAACCTCTCCTAATCCTTTGTATGGTGATAGGAGCCCTATATAGCGTATGCATATTGACAGCTTGTATATGTAACTATGTCTATTGTTACGGTTAAGTATATAAATGTTTTAGATGTCATATAGGCCTTTGAAAGCCATTTGAAGACCTCCGGGGGGCGGTAGAAGGTCTTCATAATTCAATGAAAGCCTTTTAACGCCTTTTAAAGGCAATATAAACTCTACTCCTTTACGGGAATACTTCCGTCTAAGGAAGAAATATAGACGAGCATTTTTAGAATCTCATAAAAGACTGAGAAACCTTTTACGTTACTCTAAAAATGTAGGATATCTTTAATTTGCTTTTACGGGTACCAGAAGCTCAGAAAATTTCGTTAAAAGCATTCGAATGGTGATTGAAACACTTGTAAAGCCATTAAAACCTCTTAAAATCGTTCTTATGGGGATAGAAATCCTCTATAGCGTATGACTATTGACACCACGTATACGCAACTATGGCTTTAATTCCAGTTCAGCAATTCATTGGTTAAAAGAGTGGAAAAGGTGAAAGGTGCCACACAATGGTTGCGGTTGGCTTTAACGTGTCAAATTCCAGGGCTTATATTTAAAACCCTAATTTATCGCAAGAGGATAAGGGCAGATAAATAAGCCTTAATTGACTGTTGAAGCTCTGTGAAGGCCTTAAAACAATAGAAACTTTTAAAATGTTTTTTAGGTGACTGCAGTCTCCTAAAGCTCTTTACAACATTATTTCCGCCTATAGAAGAAATATGGCCAAACCCTTTCACGATCTCTTTAAAAATAACCCAAACGGCAGAATAAATGCTTTAAAATCATTCAAAGACGATTGAAGCTCTTGTGAAGCCATGAAGCTTTTCAGATTTTACTTATGGTGATAAGAGACCTCTATAGCGTATGACTATTGACAGCACGTATACGTAACAATGGTTATTGATAGATACCATATGCATGTCCCGGTTTACTTTAAAGGCTTTCAAATATTGTCTTTAAAGGCTTTACGGGATGCCTTCCGTCTATAGGAGAAATATAGCCAAGCCTTTTAAGGGTGTTCTATAGACCTGATAAACCGTTTAAAGCACTTTAAAGTCGACAAAAACCCTTTAAATCTATCCAAGCTCTGTAAGTATCTTCTATAGAACTGGTAAATCGTTTAAGGCACTCTAAAGACGACATAAGTACTTTAAAGGCCCTCTAAAGTTACTAGAAGCTCTTTAAAGATCACCCATAGGTAGAAGAATACCTTGAACGCATTCGAAATTCTATTAAAGCTCAGAAGATTTCGTTAAAAGCGTTTGAATGGTGATTGAAACACTTGTAAAGCCATTAAAACCTCTTAAAATCCTTCTTATGGAGATAGAAACCCTCTATAGCGTATGACTATTGACACCACGTATAGTTGCGTATATGGCTTTAATTCCAGTTCAGCAATTCATTGGTTTAGAAGAGTGGAAAGACAAAAATATACAATGATCTGAAAGGTGTCACGCAATGGCTGCGGTTGGCTTTTAAGTGTCAATTCCAAGGCTTATATTTTAAACCTAATTTATCTCAAGAGGGTAAAGACATATTAATAAGTCCTCAATGATTATTGAAGCTCTGTGAAGGCCTTAAAACGATAGAAACCTTTTAAATGTTTTTTGGTGACTGCAGTCTTCTAAAGCTCTTTACGACACTACTTCCGCCCATAGAAGAAATATAGCGAAGCCTTTTAACGATCTCCTAAAGGACCGATAAACTCTTTAAAACATTCTATAGATGGCACAAGCCCTTTAAAGCTTTCTACAATTACGAGATGCTTTTTTAGATAAACCAAAATGCTTTAAAAGCATTCCAAGACGATTGAAGCTCTTGTAAGCCATGAACTTTTTCAAGAGACCTCTTAACGTATGGCTATTGACAGCGCGTAAACGTAACAATGGTTATTGAGAGATGCCATATACAGGTCCCGGTTGACTTTAAATGCTTTAAAGGGTAGTCTTTAAAGGCTTTACGTGACGCCTTCAGTCTATAGAAGAAATATAGCCAATCCCTTTAAGGGTCTTTTGTAGAACTGGCAAACCGTTTAAGACATTCTAAAGATGACAGAAGCCCTTTAAAGGCCCTCTAAAGTTACTAGAAGCTATTTAAAGATCACCATAGGTAGAAAGATACTTGAAACGCATTCGAACTTCTATTTAAGCTTTTGTAAAGTACATAAAAACCTCTACAAGGCCTTGTTATGGCGATAAGAATCCTCTTTAGACGATCAGTGCCCTTTAAAGAGCTTCATTAGGTGAATGAAGTTTATCTAAATCCTAAATCCCAAGAGGATAAAGAGAGATAAAAAAGCCATAAATGACTTTTGAAGCTCTGTGAATGCCTTAAAACAATAGAAGCCTTTTTAATGTTTTTATAGGTGACAGCAGTCCATTTAAGCCCTTTATAACACTATCTCCGCCTATAGAATAAATATAGTCAAGCTCTTTAACTATCTCCGAAAGGAATGATAAACTCTTAAAGGCTTTCTATAGATGGCACAAGCCCTTTAAAGGCTTTCTACAATTACGAGATGCTTTTTTAAGATAAACCAAAACCAGAAGTATGCTTTCAAAGAATTCCAAGACGATTGAAGCTCTTGTGAAGCCAAGAAGTTTTTCAAATTTTACTTATGGTGATATGAGACCTCCTAGCGTATGACTATTGACATTACGTTTACGTAACAATGGTTATTGAGAGATACCATATACAGGTCCCGGTTGACTTTAAATGCTTTAAAGGGTAGTCTTTAAAGGCTTTACGGGACGCCTTCAGTCTATAGAAGAAATATAGCAAAGCCCTTTGAGGTTCTTCTATAGAACTAGTATACCGTTTGAGGCACTTTAATGTCGACAGAAGCAATTTAAATCTAGCCAAGCCCTTTAGAACTGACAAACTGTTTAAGTTACTCTAAAGACGACAGAAGCCTTTTAATGGCCCTCTAAAGTTACTAGAAGCTCTTTAAAGGTCACCATAGGTAGAAAGATACTTGAAACGCATTCGAAATTTTATTTAATCTTTGTAAAGTGCATTAAAACCTCTACAAAAACTTGTTATGGCGATAAGAATCCTCTATAGATGATCACTGCCCTTTGAAGGGTTTCATTAGGTCAATGAAGTTCATCTAAACCGTTCAGAGAGTTTCTTTCACCTTTAAGACACCTTCTTTAAACGATAGATAACCATATTTAGGCGACAAAGGATCTTTAAAGGATTTCTACACACAGCGGAGGGACCATAAGGCCATCTTATAACACATAAAGCTTTCTAAGGAACTTATAAAAGCGACAGAAGCGCTTTATAGGAAGTCTACATGTAATAGAAGCCCTATAGACGATCAACGGCCCATACGACCATTTTATGACACATTAAGCTTTCTAAGGTACATATAAAAGCGACAGAAGCGCTTTATAGGAAGTCTGCATGTAATAGAAGCCCTATAGACTATCAACAACCTTTAAAGGGCTTCATTAGGTGAATGAAGTTCATTTAAACCCTTCCAGGAGTTTCTTTCGCCTTTAAGATACTTTCTTTAAGCTATAGAAATACATTAAAATCCTCTTTGGGCGGCAAAAAATCTTTAAAGGGTTTCTATATACAGCGGATGGCCCATAAGGACATCTTATGACACATTAAGCTTTCTAAGGTACTTATAAAAGCGACAGAAGCGCTCTATAGGAAGTCTACATGTAATAGAAACCCTCCAAAGACGATAGAAGGCGTTTAGAGGCGTCCTTTTGGCGAAAGAAACTCCGTAAGGACAATAAGAGCCCTTTAGAGGGCTCTGTGCAATAGGCATGGTTGAATTTAATGTGGCTAAGACTGGGGCTTATATTTTAAACCCATCAGAGGTTTTCCTTCACATTTAAGATACCTTCTTAAAGCGATAGAAACCCATTCAAAGCCTCTTTGGAAGATAAAATATCTTGAAAGGGTTTCTACACCCAGCGAATGGCCCATAAGACCATTTTATGACACAATAAACTTTCTAGGGTACATATAAAAGCAACAGAAGCACTTTATAGGAAGTCTACATGTAATAGAAGCCCTCTAAAGGTGATTTTATAGGCCTCCTTTTGGCGAAAGAAACTCTGTAAGGACACTAAAAACTCTTTAGAGGGCTCTGTGCAATGGCCCTGGTTGACTTTAAGGTGGCAAAGGCTGTGGTTTATATTTTAAACCCTGTTTTATATCCACATGATACATGTGAGCGTATAACTAATGACATCAAGTATGCGCAGCTATGGCTTAACTTCAGTTCTCTAAATCATTGGTTTGGAAGAGTGGGAAACAGAAAAATGAAGTGATTTGAAAGAGACTGTGCAATGGTCGCGGTTGAATTGAACCTAACAAAGTTCAGGAATTATTTCTCTTAAAAGGATAATGATATTTAAAAAGCCTTAAAGGACTATTGAAGCTCTGAAAATGCCTTAAGAAGATACACGCCCTTTTAAATGTTCCTTTAGTTTGCAATAACCCTCATATAGCCCTTTTCGGGACTACTTGCGTCTATAGAAGAAATATTTTCAAGCCCTTTAAGGGTCTCTAAAGACAGCAGGGCCCTTTTAATGCCTTCTAGAGGTACTACAAGTTCATTACAGATTACCTAAATATAGAAGAATGTGTTAAATGCATTAGCGTTGAAGCTATAAAGACCTCTTCAAATCTTTCTTCTGGCGGAGCCTTCAAAAGTTTTTCATCCCTTCCTTATGTAACTGAAGCTCATTAAAACCCTGCAAGAAATTGAATCTACCTTTAAAATACCTTCATTGGACAATATAATACCTTTAAAATCTTCCTTAGGGTGACAAAAGACTTTTAAAGTTTTCTACACATTCATTTAAAGCCCCTATGACAAACTTAGCCTTATACGGTCGTGGCTAAGGCGATTGGTGCACTCTACAGGCACTCTATAGTAAACAGAAGCTCTCTTAAGCTTGGCGATACAAGCTTTTCAAAATTCCTCTGATGGCGAAATAAATCCTATTAGGACAATAAAAGCCTTTTAAAGGTCACATAAACTCTTTAGACGTCCCCTGAAGGCAATCTGATTGAACCTCATTAAAGGCATAACCACTCTCCAGAGGCCTCCGATAGCAGCCCTTTAAAGGCCTTCTCTAAGTGAATGATGGTCAATTAAACACGTTAATGGGTTTATTCCACCTTTAAAATAAATTACTTTGGCAAGGGAATCCCGATAAAACCTTCCATTGGTAATAAAACAGTTTTAGTCGTTTTCAACATCCGTTGGAAGCTCAAAAGGCCATCTTATGATAAAATAGGGCTCCTAAGGTCATTCCTAAGGTAACTGAATCGCTTTTAGGCCGTAGATATGCAAACAGAATGGTGATAGAAATCCTATTGGTACCATGAAATCCTTTTAAGGCCTTCTAAAGGCTGAAGAAACTCGTTAAAGATCCAATGGATGGAAGCCTTCAAAATCCTTATAAAGCCTTAAAAGGCTTTTTAAAGTCGTAAAAACTCCTTCAAAAGGTCCTATCAGAGCCCTTGAAAGGCCTTCTTTGGGTGACTGATATTCCTTAAATCCTATAAGGGGTTTCTCTCGCCCTTAACATGTCTTCTCATGGTAATGAAATCCTTTTAAACCCCTCCTGTGGTGACAAAACACCTTTATAGGTTTTCTAAAGCCGGTGGAAGCCCTTAAGGCCATTTTATGATAAAAAAACGTTCAAAAGCCCTTTTAAGTTGGAAGAAAATCTCTAAAAGTCCTTCAAAGGCGATAGCAGATTTTGAAGGGCCTCGTTGTGGAGAAGGAAACCCTCTATGATTTGTAATGGCCCTTTAAGTGAGATCTTTAGGCGATAACAGCCCACTAGAGACCTTTACTTCCATCTAGAAGAAATATAGACAAGCCATTATAGGGTCTCCTAAAGAACTGAGGGTCCTTAAGGGCACATAAGAATCCCTTTAAAGGCGTTCTACAGTTACTAAAGCTCTTTGAAGTTCACCCAAAAACAGAAGAATTCTTTAGAAGCTTTCGAAAGGCGATTGAAGTCCCTTTAAAACCATTAAAACATCTTAAAATCTTTCTTATGACGACAGCGGGTTATGACGATAGAGGGTTATGCGTATGAGTATTAACAGCACGTATACGTAACTATGGCTATTCTTGTAGTTCAGTAACTAAATGTTTTATCACAAATGGAATATCGCAAAAGGCAGTTTAAAGGCGTAAAAATGCTTCGGAAGCTACTAAAGGCCCGATCAAAGCCCTTTAACCCTAAAGAAGTTTCTCTCACCATTAAAATATCATCTCAAGACAACATAATCCTTTTAAAATCCTCCTAGGGTGACAAAAAACCTTTATATGTTTTGTATAGCCGGTAGAAGCCCTTAAAGCCATTTTACGCCAAAATAAGCTTTCAAAGATCCTTCTTCGTTTAAAAGAAGCGCTTTATAGACCGTCTATAGGCAACAAAATCCGTCTTAAGGCATAAGATAATCTCTAAAAGTCCTTCAAAGGCGATAGAAGATTTTGAAAGGCCTTGTTATGGCGAAAGAAACCCTCTGTGATTTGTAAAGGCCCTTTAAGTGAGATCTTTAGTCGATAACAGTCCACTAAAGCCCTTTACGGCACTACTTCCATCTAGAAGAAATATAGACAAGCCATTATAGGGTCTCCTAAAGAACTGAGGGTCCTTTAGGCACAGAAGAATCCCTTTAAAGACGTTCTACAGTTACTGAAGCTTTATGAAGTTCACCCAACAGCAGAATAATCCTTTAGAAGCTTTCGAAAGGCGATTGAAGTCCCTTTAAAACCATTAAAACATCTTAAAATCTTTCTTATGACGACAGAAACCCTCTATGCGTATGATTATTGACAGCACGTATACGTAACTATGGCTATGCTTGCAGTTCAGTAAATTAATGCTTCAGCACAAATGGAAGAAGGCGTAAAGATGCCTTTGGAAGCCTCTAAAGGCCTGATCAAAGCCCTTTAACCCTAAAGAAGTCTCTCTTGCCATTAAAATATCATCTCATGACAATATAATCCTATCAAAATCCTCCTAGGGTGACAAAAAACCTTTATATATTTTCTATAGACGGCGGAAGTTCTTAAGGCCATCTTATGCAAAAAATTAG
The DNA here is from genome assembly GCF_047663935.1 of Musca autumnalis. Classification (NCBI taxonomy): domain Eukaryota; kingdom Metazoa; phylum Arthropoda; class Insecta; order Diptera; family Muscidae; genus Musca; species Musca autumnalis. Next base: position 181,757,373 of record NW_027412088.1, read on the forward strand.
CTTTCAGATATTTCTCTTGGTTTGACAGAAGTGCTTTATAGGCCGTCCATAGGCAACAAAAGCCGTCTTAAGGCAAAAGACAAACTGTAAAAATCCTTAAGTGGCGGTAGGAGATTTTGAAATGCGTTCTTACGGCGAAAGAGAACCTCTAAGATATGTAATGTCCCTTTAAATGCGATCTTTAGGCGAAAGCAGCCCACAAAAGGCCTTGACGATAACCAAACCGTTTAAGGGTCTCCTAAAGAACTGAGGAGCCCTTTAGGCACTGTGAAGACAGGACAACCCTTAAAAGACGTTATACAGTTACTGAAGCTCTTTGAAGATCCACCAAAGCAGAAGAATTCTTTAAAAGCTTTCAATAGGCGATTGAAGTACCGTTAAAACCATTAAAACATCTTAAAATCTCCCTCTAAAGGCGATAGAAGGCCTCTTAAAGTCCTTCAAAGGCGATAGAAGATTTTGAAAGGCCTTCTTATGGCAAAAGATAGCCTCTATGATTTGTAAAGGTCCTTTAGGCGATAGCAGCCCACAAAAGCCCTTTACGATACTATTTCCTTCTAGAAGAAATATAGCCAAACCGTTTAAGGGTCTCCTAAAGAACTGAGGAGCCCTTTAGGCACTGTGAAGACAGCACAACCCTTAAAAGACGTTATACAGTTACTGAAGCTCTTTGAAGATCCACCAAAGCAGAAGAATTCTTTAAAAGCTTTCAATAGGCGATTGAAGTACCGTTAAAACCATTAAAACATCTTAAAATCTCCCTCTAAAGGCGATAGAAGTCCTCTTAAAGTCCTTAAAAGGCGATAGAAGATTTTGAGAGGTCTTCTTATGGCGAAAGATAGCCTCTATGATTTGTAAAGGTCCTTTATGCGATAGCAGCCCACAAAAGCCCTTAACGATACTATTTCCTTCTAGAAGAAATATAGCCAAACCGTTTATGGGTCTCCCAAAGAACTGGCGAGCCCTTTAGGCACTATGAAATCGGCATAACCCTTAAAAGATGTTATACTGTTGCTAAAGCTCTTTGAAGATCCACCAAAGCAGAAGAATACTTTAGAAGCTTTCGAAAGGCGATTGAAGTCCCTTTAAAACCCTTAAAACATCTTAAAATCTCCCTCTAAAGACGATAGAAGTCCTCTTAAAGTCCTTCAAAGGCGATAGAAGATTTTGAAAGGCCTTCTTATGGCGAAAGATAGCCTCTATGATTTGTCTTTACACGCGATAGCAGCCCACTAAAGCCCTTTTTGATACTATTTCCTTCTAGAAAAATATAGCCAAACCGTTTAAGGGTCTCCTCAAGAACTGAGGAGACCTTTAGGCACTGTGAAGACAGCAGAACCCTTAAAAGACGTTACAGTTACTAAAGCTTTTTCAAGGTCAACCAAAAACAGAAGAATTCTTTAGAAGCTTTCGAAAGGCGATTGAAGTCCCTGTAAAACCATTAAAACATCTTAAAATCTCCCTCTAAAGGCGATAGAAGGACTCTTAAAGTCCTTCAAAGGCGATAGAAGATTTTGAAAGGCCTTCTTATGGCAAAAGATAGCCTCTATGATTTGTAAAGGTCCTTTAAATGCGATCTTTAGGCGATAGCAGCCCACAAAAGCCCTTTACGATAATATTTCCTTCTAGAAGAAATATAGCCAAACCGTTTAAGGGTCTCCTATAGAACCGAGGAGCCTTTTAGGCACTGTGAAGACAGCAGAACCCTTAAAATACGTTATACTGTTACTAAAGTTCTTTCAAGATCAACCAAAAACAGAAGAATTCTTTAAAAGCTTTCGAAATGCGATTGAAGTTTCGTTAAAACCATTAAAACATCTTAAAATCTTTCTTATAACGATAGGAGCCCTCTATAGCGTATGAGTATTGACAACACGTATACGTAACTATGGATATTCTTGAAGTTGAGTCAATTAATGCTTCAGCACAAATGGAAGAACACAAAAGGCTTTTTAGAGGCGTAAAAATGCCGTTGGAAGCCTCTAAAGGCCTGATCAAAGCCCTTTAACCCTAAAGAAGTTTCTCTCGCCATTAAAATATCATCTCAAGACAACATAATCCTTTTAAAATCCTCCTAGGGTGACGAAATACCTTTATATGTTTTCTTTAGCCGGTGGAAGCCCTTAAAGCCATTTTACGCCAAAATAAGCTTTCAAAGATCCTTCTTGGTTTAACAGAAGCGCTTTATAGACCGTCTATAGGCAACAAAAGCCCTCTTAAGGCATTATATAATCTCGAAAAGTCCTTAAGAGGCGATAGGAGATTTTGAAAGACCTTCTTACGGCGAAAGAAACCCTCTAAGATTTGTAATGTTCCTTTAAATGCGATCTTTGGGCTATAGCAGCCCACTAAAACCCTTTACGGCACTACTTCCATCTTGTTCACCCAAAAACAGAGGAATTCTTTAGAAGCTTTCGAAAGGCAATTGAAGTCCCTTTAAAACCATTAAAACATCTTAAAATCTTTCATCTGACTCTATGCGTATGAGTATTGACAGCACGTATACGTAACTATGGCTATCCTTGCAGTTGAATAAATTAATACTTCAGCACAAATGGAAGAACACAAAGGCGAATGCTTTGATAGAACCGATGTAATAATCCCCGTTAATTTTTATGTTACAAATGCTAGTTCCTATATTTTTACAGGATACCTGGTTGCGTATGATTAACGGCAGCAGTTATACGCTCCTCCAGTTATTGCACTTTAAATGTACAAAAAGCCTGGAATTTGGGAATTTATACGTGCCTTAATGAATTTTTTACTCCTGCAGTTTTGCCAGCTTATGCATATTTAATCTTTCATTTTGGTTTCGAACTCAATCTCAAAAGTAATCCTTAAATTGTTTTATTCTTTTCCAACTCCCCCTCCTCTCACTCTTTCTCTATACGCCAAACCACAAAAACCACATTTTAAAAAAATTCTACAAATCATTTGCATTCTGTGAAAGTGAAATTTTATATTTTAACTGAAACTGCTGCTGTTGCTGGTTTGCTATATGGCTGACTGACCCTTACCCTCTGTGCAGCATCTAAAACGAATAACAACCGTTGCTGGCTATTGGAATTCAAGCAACACCAACCATCATAAAGCAACAAAAAACTGAACATTATAAAATATTTATTATTTATTAAAAGCGCAAACATGTGTGTTTTATGCACACACATACACTGCCATACATGCATACTGCATAGGGAAGCCACCAATATAAAAAAATTGGTTTCACAATACATGCATATGCTTGTAACATCAAGTTTCTTTTGTTGCCTCCTCTCCAACGCCGCCGCTGTTGTTGGTGACACAGTGCCCGTTTAGCTGAAAACCACAGCAACACGTTTCACGTTCATTTGCAGATCTGAGGTAGACTACGTTGGTGTGTACGGGTATGTGTGTGGGGGTATTTGTATTAAAATAGAGTGAGAATAACAGTAGATAGGAAACGTTGCACCATACTTCTCCGAATGCTTTCAGGATGTACGAGTTGTGAATGTGGAAACCACATTTAACATGTGGCAAGAACATTAAGTGCACTGATTTATGTGTAGATATTTGTTTTGTTTGTCGTTGTTGTTTTTCTTGTTTTTATTACTGAGGGATTGTATTAAGGAAATTATTTAATTTTTTTTAGAATTTATATTTTTCAAGAAATTCTAAATAATACGTGACAATACCAGGTGAAGATTAAAAACAAGAGAGTATCTGAGCACTTACTTATTTACTTACTTAGCTGGTCCATTACAGAACATTTGTTTCATGGACCGAACAAAGAAAATATCTCCAATTCACTCTGTTTAGTGCTTCGCTTTTTGGAATACCACGCTTTGTCATCTCTTCATCCACTTGTTTGCGGCATCTATTCTTTGGCCTGCCAATTCTGCGTGCACCGGCATGTGGCTCGAATTTATACGCCTTTTTAGCGGGTTCATAATCGCTCATTCTTATGACATGGCCAAGCCAACGCAATCGTTGCATCTCGATACGTTTAACTATACTGATGTCGTTGTATAGCAGATACAGCTCGTGGTTCAGACGACGTCGATATTCACCGTCAACGCAGATTGGTCCGTAGATCTTTCGAAGAATTTTTCTCTCAAACACGCCAAGCACTACCTTATCTGCTTGCGCAAGTACATCAGCACGGGTAGTATCACTGTTTTGTAAAGCGTTATTTTTGTTTGACGAGTTGTGGCTTTGTTTTTGAAGTGCTTACTTAAGCCAAAGTAGCATCTGTTGGTCAATACAATTCTTCTTTTTATTTCCAACTAATGTAGTTTGTTGTGTTTACGGCGGTGCCGAGGTATACGAAGTCTTTTACTACCTCAAAATTATAAGAACCAACTTCAACAGTTGGTCCGATCTCAATGGACGCATTGCGCGTCGACACCATCAACTTGGTCTTCTCGCCGTTTACCGCCAGACCCACTTTAGCAGATTCTCCTTCGACCTTCATAAAAGTATCGGATACTTCTTTTACTGATCGTCCTATAATGTCTATATCATCAGCATAAGCAAGTAACATGTGGCTATTGGTGTAGATTGTGCCACTTCATTTGACGTTGGCCTCTCGTATAACCTTTTCTAAAGTATGTTAAAAAGATCACACGAAAAGCTGTCTCCTTGCCTGAAACCTCTTTTGGAACTCTTCGGAGAGGTTCTTTCCTATTTGAACTGAAGATCTTGTGTCAGTTAGAGTCATTTTAAAAAGCCGAATGAGCTTTGCGGTGATACCAAATTCAGACATGGCTTGGAATATCTTTGAACGTAGCGGGCTGTCGAAGGCTGCTTTATAAGGACAAAAAGGTGTTAGGTGTCGATCTGCATCTCTTGGGTCTTCTCCAGGATTTGCCGCAGGGTAAATATCTGGTCAATGGTGGACTTGCCAGCTCTTAAGCCGCATTGGTAAGGTCCAACTATTTCGTTGACCATGGGCCTTAGTCGTACAATATCCCTGACACTATCTTGTAAGCGATATGCCCCTATGGTTGGAGCATAAAGTCTTCTCCTTTCTTATGGACGGGACACAGGATGCTCAGATTCCAATCGTCAGGTACGAGTTCTTCCAGCCAGATGGCTAACTAGCTGATGCATACACCTTATCAGCTTGTCGCCTCCGGTTTTAAACAGCTCGGCTGGTAGGCCATCAGCTCCTGCTGCTTTATTATTCTTCAGCCGGTTTATTGCTGTCTTTACCTCACCTTGGACGGGTGGTATACATTCAATACCATCTTCTGGGATTGTATCTGTGGTATCTTCGTCGACTTCGCTACTATTGGATACGAACAGTTTGGAAAAATACTCTTTCCATATCCTTAGCACACTATCTGTATCAGGTACCAGATTACCATGCTGGTCTCTACAGGAGGATGTGCAAGTTCCAAAACCATCAGTTTGATGTTTCGCTTTTTGGTACAATTTTCGGACTTTATTCCGTCTCCTGTACATATCGATTTGTTCACACTCCCGCTTTTCCATCTCTCCCTTTTCCTTCGGAAAAGACGTATCTCCTCTCTCCTTTTCTCCCGATACCTCTCTCGTGCGCTAAATTTCCCGGCTGTTGGGCCAAATATATTCTCCTTTCCAATTTTGTCATTAAAATCGCCTAGTATAATTTTTATGTGATGGGCAGGACAACGGTCAAGCGCTCGTAAAATAAATCTTTGGTCTGTTCGTGCTTGTCTTCAGTGGGAACATGAGCGCAAATAAAGCTGATGTTGAAGAATTTTGCGTTTAATCGAATTGCAGCGAGTCTTTCATTCACTGGGGTGAAGCTGGAGACCAGATGTTTTAACCTCCGACCAACTACAAATCCGCAACCAAACTCATGCTTTGTGTCATGGCATATTTAATACAGTGCATCACCTTTAGGTGTTGTTGTGACGCCTTTCCCGTTCCATCGTATTTCCTGTATGGCAGTAATGTCGGCCTTGTATTTTTCAAGTACATCTGCCAATGCGTAAACTGCACGTTCCCTATAAAGAGTGCGAACGTGATCAGGTGCAGATTCGCAGATCATGGTCCTTAAAATGTTTGCGGGGTTCGTCAAATTTAGAGGGGTTCGTTTTTCTTTTCTTTCGTTTTTTCATAGTAGGCTGTTTTTTCTAGGGGAGGGTTACTAACTCGACGCCCAAACCCAAGTTTTTAACGTTCTTATGGGTGAACGCGCGGCACATGCTAGCTCACTATCTTTAACGGGTGTTAAACGCAGTTCCCCAGGTGACACCACGGGGAGGTCAGTGTCCACTTGAGATGAAAGAGGGACCAAGATAAATCCTGGGCTTTGCCATGTTAAAGCCCGTCGGTACCGGTCTTTGGTATCTTCCATCCCCTACGTGTCTGAGCACATGGGAACGTATACATGTTGACAACACGTATACGACATAGTGCTTTTATAACCAGCACCATAAAATTGAGGGTATAATTAGGGAGAACCTCACACACAACATTTTTACATTTTTCGCATGTCCTTTATGTGTCATGTGTCCCAAGGTGCCATCTAAAACGGCAGTCTGTGGGCACGATAACTCTTGAAAGCAGTAACTGATAACAGCCAAAAATTTCCACATCGTAATATTTCTCTCGATATGAAATGGTATATGGGGCAACTTCTCTCGGTACCTCCTCCGATAAATGCAAATTATTAATGCAAACGAAATCTCTTAAACCGTTTTAATTAGGGCACTCTGATTGCGGGGACTTTAGGGGATTCTGATTGTGTATTGTATGCTGCTATCATCATAATGAGGCTTGTGGAAAAATTTTTACCCTCTCAGAAGGATTTGTATGGGTGTCTCTTGCCTTTATAAAGCGTTTAAAATGATTTTGTTTCCCAGGAGGATCTTTTTCACCATAGGAATGCGTTTAAAAAGCTTCTGTCGCCTTTGAAGATCTGCTATCTCCTCTAGAGAGCTTCTTTTGAATGTAGAGCGACTTTGAAACGATTCTGTCATCTGTAGGTTGCTTTTAAAAGTTTCTATTTCCTTTGATGACTTTGAAATGGCCTTAAGAAGGCCTTAAAGGGATTTTATTGTCATGAGAGGGATTATTTCGTCATAAGAAAATCTTTAAAGGGTTTTTATGTCCTCAAAAGGACTTGTTAGAGCTGCTGTCACCTTTAAAGACCTGCTTTCTTCTTTAAAGTGCTTCTTTTGCCTGTACATTGACTTCAAAATGCTTATTTAGTCTGTAGATTGTTTTTAAGGGTTTCTATTTCCTTTAGAGTACCTATAATAGTTGATACGACCTTAAGCAGGCCGTTAAATGGCTTCTATTGTCATGAGATTGATTCTTTTGTCATAATAAAATCTTTAAAGAGATTTTGTGTCCTCTAAAGGCCGTTGAAGACTTTAAGATGACTTATATTGCCTGTAGACTAACTATAAAGCTCTTCCGTTGCCTTTAGAAGGACCATAGAAGTATAATATCCTTATAAGTTGTACTTGAAAGGTCTTTTGTCGTCCTAGGAGTCTTGTAAAGAGATTCTATCTCATAAATAGTGTGAAATAATCCCCCTTTAAGGGTTTCCATGCACTTCAGTCACCTAAGAAAGGCTTTTAAGGGTGTTCGAGCGTCTATAGTGGACTCACATTGCCATAGGAAGGATTTGAAGAGATTTTATGCTCTTTACAATGATTTGAAAATATTTTTCTTTGTTATGGTGATCTTTAAAGAGTTTCTAGTACCTATAGAAGGCTTTTAAAGGACGTGTGCCGTTTTAAGAGTGGCATAAAGGGTTTCTCAGTCTTTTAGGGGAGTCTTAAAATTATTGAATGTAAACCATTTATAAGATTTTTACATTTTTTAATATCTTTGGATCTTCAATAGTCCTTAATCAATTAAATGGTATCCTCTAGAGGTAGCCCTGTCAACCGCAACCATTGCATTGTCCCTTTTAAATCATTAGCATATTTCTGTTTTTTCACTCGCTCTTATAAACCAATGACTTACTGAAATGTAACGATAGCCATAGTTACGTATACGTGCTGTCAATAGTCATACGCTACAGAGGGCTCCTACCCCCATAAGATGGATTTGAAGAGGTTTTTATGCCTTATATATCAACAGTAGTCTTTGCCATGTTAAAATTGATCGGGACCATTGCGTTTTCTCCATCTAAACACCCTTTTTTTGAACTGTAACAATAGCCAGAGTTACGTTTACGTTCTGTCAGTAGTCTGTTTTTCCACTCACTCTTATAAACCAATGACTCAATGAAGTGTAACAATAGCCGTAGTTGCGTATACGTGCTATCAATAGTCATACGCTACAGAGGGCTCCTACCCCCATAAGATGGATTTGAAGAGGTTTTTATGCCTTATATATCAACAGTAGTCTTTGCCATGTTAAAGTTGATCGGGACCACTGCGTTGTCTCCATCCAAACTCCCATTTTTTGAACTGTAACAATAGCCAGAGTTACGTATACGTTCTATCAATAGTCATACGCTACCGAGAGCTCCTATCGTCATAAAAATCGCCTTTCGAAAGCTTTGAAAGCATTCATCTTCGTGTTATTAACTAGTTCCCTAAAGGACTTTAGTGATCTGCTTTCACCTAAAGAACAAACTTGTAGGTCTTTTGTCTTTGAAAGACCTTTACGGATCTTCAATCCCTTATGTCTTCTTTAGATGTCATTATCCTTTTGAGATAAATAAGGGTTCAAAATATAAGCTCTGCCCTTTGCCACCTTAAAGTCAGCCACTTTAATCAATTCATATGTATGCTATTTTCACTCTTCTAAACCAATGAGTTACTGTACTGGAACTAAATCTATGTAACGTAAACAGACTGTCGTTAAACATACGCTCCCAGGTACCCTGTAGAGATAAAACGAGGTCCAGAATATAAGCCCTAACCTTTCACATATAAAAATCAAACGGGACTATTACATGGTCTCTATCAAAACATTACATTTTTTCTTCTTCCACTTTTCTAAAATATGTATTTACTGAACTATAACAATAACCGTGGTTACGTATATCTGATGTCAATAGTAATACGCAATAGTAGACTCCTATCGTAATAAAAAGGATTTAAAGAGTTTTTTTATGAGTTTACAATAGCATTTCGAATGCTTTTAAACCACTCTATTGCTTTGGGCGATTTTTAAAGAGCTTCTGGGAACTGTAGAATTCATTAAAAGGGATTCTGTCACCCCTAGAGTGCCCTAATTGGGTTTTCAGTCTTTAGGAGACCCTTACAGGGCTTTTATTGCTTATATTTCTTTTATAGACGGTACTTGTCCCGCAAAATGCCTTAGTGGGCTGTTGTCTCCCAAAGGAAACATTTAAAGTGCTTCTATATTTTTAAGGAATTTCCAGGGCTTTAATAGTCCATTAAGGATTCTTCAGATGTCATTATCCTTTTGAGATAAATGAAGGTTCACAATATAAGACACGTTAAAATCAACGGAAACCATAGCAAGGTTTCTTTCAAATCATTCCAGCTAATGCAACATTTACGTATATATGATATCGTTAGTCATACGCTCCCATGTATCCTGTGAAGATAAAAAGGGGTTTAAAATATGACCAATAGCCTTTGCCATGTTAAAGTTGATCGGGACCATTGCGTTTTCTCCATCAAAACTCCCCATTTTTTGTTCTTCCACTCTGCTTAAACATTTACTTGGCGAACTGTTACAATAGCCATAGTTACGTATACGTTCTGTCAATAGTCATACGCTACCGAGGGCTCCTATCGCCATAAAAAGATTTGATTTTTTATGGAGGGTTTCAACCGCCTTTCGAATGCTTTGAAAGCATTCATCTTATTATTATTGAGCTTCTAGTAATTTTAGAAGGTATTTAAATGTATTTTGTACCTTTAGAGTACCTTAAAGATCTTTTTTAGGAAACTACTAAACAGAAGCATTTAAAGGGCTGATTTGTTTTAAAGTCTTTACAGAACTTTTATAGTCTTTTAGGTTCCATAGATTCCTTTTAAGGGTTTTCTACATTAACCGGCTTCTACCGGCTGTAAAAGGTTGCCTTTAAAAGAATTTAAAAGGACATAAATTGCCAAAAGAATGACTTCTAATACCTTTGTGAGGCTTTAAAAAGTTTATGTTTTATTTCAAAGGCTTTTATGGCATCTGGAAGCAGGCCACGTCGCACAATGTCGCGAGTTCATATTAACTGTGGCCAAAAATAGAAGGAGTTGTCGTAGGTGCATCAATTTTGGTACACGTACCTATTATTGACTTACAATCTTCAGGACAAAAAATTGGGCAGGTCGGTCCACGTTTTGATATAGCCCCCATAGAACCGTACCTCCCGATTTTCGATATTTTGAATGTTTTAGACACAATAACCAACCGAAAGTATTCAAATGTTGTGGTTAGTCTTCGGCAGAGGTATCAAACATACCAACAGAGAATTGTGGGCTTAGGTCCACGTTTTGATACAGCCCCCCATACAACGGTACCTCCCGATTATCGGTATTTTGAAGATTTTAGCCTCATTATTACACCGAAATTGATGAAATTTGGTATTTAGTCTTCGAAGGGGGCATTATATCTTCACCTTGAAATTTGTATGCATAGGTCCACGCCATCATATAGCCCCCATAGGACGGTACCTACCCAATTTCGATATTTTGGAGGTTTTAGCCTGATTATCTCACCGAAATGGCTGAAAATTGGTATTAAGTCTCCGTTGGGGGACTTATAACCTTCCACCAGAAATATGTCGGTATAGGTCCTAGTCTTCCTATAGCCCCCATAGAACCGTGCCTCCTCATTTTCGGTATTTTGAGTGTTGTGGCCTCAATATCCACCCGATATGACTGAAATTTGGTGTTTAGTCTTCATATTGTCTGTGAGCATATTATATATACCGCAAAACGATTTGTTAAAAAAGGGGGTATCCTCTCAGTGAGGTGGTCGCTGAAAAAGAGAAATGACACATTCGTCTGCAAACCTCTGCAGCTGAGACCTTTATATATTTGAAGTACTCACTTTTTACTACTCATACAGCAAAAAATATCGATATACACTTTTATACAAATTTTTTCCCACTCCACTCAATTTAAAATTTGCTTCAGAAAATTAATAAACTTAGTAATACATGTTTGGGTAAATGTAAACACCATATGATTAATATTTACATGCAAACAAAAGTGTAGCCAAGTTTATTACATCGCAAGAGAACTTAGGAATCACTTTTGCAGTGACCGTTACTTTTAAATTTTAAATATTAACGCATAATATAATTTATTAATTTAAAAAAAAAAAAAAAAACACAAAAATGCGTATTAACTAAAATTGTCGGATTTAAATCCTCATATAGCAGAAACTAATTCACGTATCAGTACCAAAATTCAGATTCTTCTTAATTAATATGTTTTCTATCACTCCCCATCAATAAATTAGTTCAACGAAGTATTTAGTTTTTACCATTTTTGGCCACGGTCGTGACACTGTGCGTCGTTAAAAACATACTTCTTTAAAAATTGTACGTCGGTGAAAAAAATATTTTTTAAAAAATTTAATTCGATGAAAAAATATTTGTCTAGAAATCCAAAAATATTTCTTTAAAAAATCTACGACGTTGGAAAAATATTTCTTAAAAAAATATTTCTTTGAAAAACTCACGTCATTTAAAAAATATACATACGTCATTGAATTTTTTTTTTTTTTAATAAAAAAAATCCACGCCCTTGAAAAAATCTTTTTTAAAAATATACGTCATTAAAAAAAAATTAAAAAAAATCCACGCCGTTGAAAAAATCTTTTTTAAAAATCCACGACGTTGAAAAAATATTTCTTCAAAAAATCCACGTATTTGAAAAAATATTTCTTTAAAAAATCCACGTATTTGAAAAAATATTTCTTTAAAAAATCCACGTATTTGAAAAAATATTTCTTTAAAAAATCCACGTATTTGAAAAAATATTTCTTTAAAAAATCCACGTATTTGAAAAAATATTTCTTTAAAAAATCCACGTATTTGAAAAAATATTTCTTTAAAAAATCCACGTATTTGAAAAAATATTTCTTTAAAAAATCCACGTATTTGAAAAAATATTTCTTTAAAAAATCCACGTATTTGAAAAAATATTTCTTTAAAAAATCCACGTATTTGAAAAAATATTTCTTTAAAAAATCCACGTATTTGAAAAAATATTTCTTTAAAAAATCCACGTATTTGAAAAAATATTTCTTTAAAAAATCCACGTATTTGAAAAAATATTTCTTTAAAAAATCCACGTATTTGAAAAAATATTTCTTTAAAAAATCCACGTATTTGAAAAAATATTTCTTTAAAAAATCCACGTATTTGAAAAAATATTTCTTTAAAAAATCCACGTATTTGAAAAAATATTTCTTTAAAAAATCCACGTATTTGAAAAAATATTTCTTTAAAAAATCCACGTATTTGAAGAAAATCCACGTATTTGAAAAAATATTTCTTTAAAAAATCCACGTATTTGAAAAAATATTTCTTTAAAAAATCCACGTATTTGAAAAAATATTTCTTTAAAAAATCCACGTATTTGAAGAAAATCCACGTCATTGAAAAATAATTTCTTTAAAAATCCACGTCATTGAAAAATAATTTCTTTAAAAAATCCACGTGGTTGAAAAAATATTTCTTTAAAAAATCCACGTGTTTGAAAAAATATTTCTTTAAAAAATCCACGTGTTTGAAAAAATATTTCTTTAAAAAATCCACGTGTTTGAAAAAATATTTCTTTAAAAAATACACGTGTTTGAAAAAAATATTTCTTTAAAAAATCCACGTCTTTGAAAAAATATTTCTTTAAAAAATCCACGAAAAAATATTTCTTTAAAAAATCCACGTGTTTGAAAAAATATTTCTTTAAAAAATCCACGAAAAAATATTTCTTTAAAAAATCCACGTGTTTGAAAAAATATTTCTTTAAAAAATCCACGAAAAAATATTTCTTTAAAAAATCCACGAAAAAATATTTCTTTAAAAAATCCACGTGTTTGAAAAAATATTTCTTTAAAAAATCCACGTGTTTGTAAAAATATTTCTTTAAAAATCCACTTATTTGAAAAAATATTTCTTTAAAAAATCCACTTATTTGAAAAAATTATTTATTAAAAAATCCACGTATTTGAAAAAATATTTCTTTAAGAAATCCACGTGTTTGAAAAAATATTTCTTTTAAAAATCCACTTTTGAAAAAATATTTCTTTAAAAAATCCACTTTTGAAAAAAAAATATTACTTTACAAAAATCCACGTTTGAAAAAAAAATATTTCTTTAAAAAATCCACGTGTTTGAAAAAAAATTTCTTTAAAAAATCCACGTATTTGAAAAAAAATTTCTTTAAAAAATCCACGTATTTGAAAAAATATTTCTTTAAAAAATCCACGTATTTAAAAAAATATTCCCTTAAAAAATCCACATCGTTGAAAAACAATTCTTTAAAAAATCCACGTATTTGAAAAAAAGTTCTAGTCCACTAAATTTGGAATTTCATAAAATTTAGTACCCGAGGAAAAATAAAATAGATCATGTTGTGTAAACGCTACGTTAATTTACTAAAACGATTTTTAAAGTACACAATCCTACCTACCTTATAAAAAAATAATGAACACAATAACTGTTATAGTTTTAGAGAAATAGCTTCGTCTTTCTCCAGAAATTTGCAAAAATTACGTATTTCCCAAAAATGGGGAAAATGCTCGTCTTTAGGGACACGCCCTGCCCACATCTTCCAATATTTGGGCCTAATTTTTTGGTTTCCTTAGTTTCAATATGTTTACTATCGAATCCCATACAGAAATTAAATATTTTTGACAAAACAAAATTTTGATTTTTGGCCAGGAAAATCGATTCCTGAACCATTGTGCGTCGATGAAAAAATATTTCTTTAAAAAATCAACGACGTTGAAAAAGTATTTCTTTAAAAAATCCACGACGTTGAAAAAATATCTCTATAAAAAATCAACGTCATTAAAAAAATATAGTCGTTGAATTTTTTTTTCAAACAATCTACGTCAATGAAAAAATATTTCTTTGAAAAAAAAAAATTAAAAAATCTACGTCATTGCAAAAATAAATCTTGAAAAAAATTCTGTAGAAAATCCACGACGTTTAAAAAATATTTCATTGATGTTTTTTTGCAAACAAGCCGCGCCATTGCTTTTTTCGCTTTTTTCAATCCAATTCATTGAACAAATTTTTCTTTAAAAAGTCTACGTCATTGAGAAAAAAAATCGACTTCATTGAAGATTTTTTTTAAATCCATGTCATTGAAAAAATATTTCTTTAAAAATCCACCTGTTTGAAAAATATTTCTTTAAGAAATCCACGTATTTGAAAAAATATTTCTTTAAAAAATCCACGTATTTGAAAAAATATTTCTTTAAAAAATCCACGTATTTGAAAAAATATTTCTTTAAAAAATCCACGTATTAAAAAAAATATTTCTTTAAAAAATCCACGTATTTGAAAAAATATTTCTTTAAAAAATCCACGTATTAAAAAAAATATTTCTTTAAAAAATCCACGTATTTGAAAAAATATTTCTTTAAAAAATCCACGTATTTGAAAAAATATTTCTTTAAAAAATCCACGTATTTGAAAAATATTTCTTTAAAAAATCCACGTATTTGAAAAAATATTTCTTTAAAAAATCCACGTATTTAAAAAAATATTTCTTTAAAAAATCCACGTCGTTGAAAAAATATTTCTTTAAAAAATCCACGTATTTGAAGAAAATCCACGTCATTGAAAAATAATTTCTTTAAAAATCCACGTCATTGAAAAATAATTTCTTTAAAAATCCACGTCATTGAAAAATAATTTCTTTAAAAAATCCACGTGGTTGAAAAAATATTTCTTTAAAAAATCCACGTATTTGAAGAAAATCCACGTCATTGAAAAATAATTTCTTTAAAAATCCACGTCATTGAAAAATAATTTCTTTAAAAATCCACGTCATTGAAAAATAATTTCTTTAAAAAATCCACGTGGTTGAAAAAATATTTCTTTAAAAAATCCACGTGTTTGAAAAAATATTTCTTTAAAAAATCCACGTGTTTGAAAAAATATTTCTTTAAAAAATCCACGTGTTTGAAAAAATATTTCTTTAAAAAATACACGTGTTTGAAAAAAATATTTCTTTAAAAAATCCACGTCTTTGAAAAAATATTTCTTTAAAAAATCCACGAAAAAATATTTCTTTAAAAAATCCACGTGTTTGAAAAAATATTTCTTTAAAAAATCCACGAAAAAATATTTCTTTAAAAAATCCACGTGTTTGAAAAAATATTTCTTTAAAAAATCCACGAAAAAATATTTCTTTAAAAAATCCACGTGTTTGAAAAAATATTTCTTTAAAAAATCCACGTGTTTGAAAAAATATTTCTTTAAAAAATCCACGTGTTTGAAAAAATATTTCTTTAAAAATCCACTTATTTGAAAAAATATTTCTTTAAAAAATCCACTTATTTGAAAAAATTATTTATTAAAAAATCCACGTATTTGAAAAAATATATCTTTAAGAAATCCACGTGTTTGAAAAAATATTTCTTTTAAAAATCCACTTTTGAAAAAATATTTCTTTAAAAAATCCACTTTTGAAAAAAAATATTTCTTTACAAAAATCCACGTTTGAAAAAAAAATATTTCTTTAAAAAATCCACGTGTTTGAAAAAAAATTTCTTTAAAAAATCCACGTATTTGAAAAAAAATTTCTTTAAAAAATCCACGTATTTGAAAAAATATTTCTTTAAAAAATCTACGTCATTGAAAAAATATTTTTTTAAAAAATCCACGTCGTTGAAAAAATATTTCTTTAAAAAATCCACGTATTTGAAAAAATATTTCTTTAAAAAATCCACGTATTTGAAAAAATATTTCTTTAAAAAATCCACGTATTTGAAAAAATATTTCTTTAAAAAATCCACGTATTTGAAAAAATATTTCTTTAAAAAATCCACGTATTTGAAAAAATATTTCTTTAAAAAATCCACGTATTTAAAAAATATTTCTTTGAAAAATCCACGTATTTAAAAAAAATATTTCTTTAAAAAATCCACGTATTTGAAAAAATATTTCTTTAAAAAATCCACGTATTTGAAAAAAAAAATCCATGTCCATGACACAAAGCATGTCCATGGCGTATAAGTTATGACACTAGTTATACGCACTAACGTACCTTTATTAATCTACTAGGACTCTAATGATATGGAGACTTTTTATAGTTAAAAGTCCTATTATTTCGTAACCAACCCTCGCTAAATTTAATTAATCACTGTAATATTGTGTCTCAACAAAAAACCACTCTGTTTGTTTATTATCAACTGATTAGAAATTAGAAATTATTAGGTAATTTATTTCTCATTTATCACCACAAAAACGTGCCATATTTGAATTAATATTTGCATATAATTAATAATTAACACTTACTCTGGTGTGACAGCAAGCCAACCTGCCATTTATCCAGCTATAGTAAAAATATTTCACGGAAAAATGATTGCATACATAATTTGTTATTTAATGTTAATTGGGTCGTTGTTGTTGTTGTTGTTGCAGTTATTATTATTGATAAGCCAGATCATTGCCAATAGATGCTGCGTATTTACATAATTATATATTAATTAATTATATTTTTTGCTGCTTAGCTATGTAGTGTTGGGGTTAAAATGAAACAGAAAATTGTTAATAAAGCATATGTTTTACATATGTATGGGTGAAATGCTTTGGTTGGGTGTGTGTGTGTTTGTGCAAATGATATCATTTGGCTAAAATCCCAAAGAAAAACAAATATTAATAATAAATTGTAGGATAAACATTTAATAAAAATTGATTAAAAGTAAACAAATGGAAAATCGAAAAATTTTTAAGCTATTAAAACTTAATAAAGGGAAAACAGGAGGGAATTTGTGTCCTTGAGAAATGGAAAATCAAACATAGTTTGTAACTAAGCAATAAATTACATGACATATTGTTGTGGAATGCTTGCTATTATCAAAACTTGCATAAAGTGATTCAATATTTATATCCTGAAGACTACAAAGGATAAGCCTCAATACATTTGTCCACAAAATTGACACAAAGAAACTTAACTTGCTGGGAGGTTTAAAGGTACTGGTTAATTATGTCGTATACGTTTTGACAACAATTATACGCCCATACAACTTCATGCATACAGGGATTTAATTTAAACAATTTGCATTTTAATATTGGCATATCAAGACAATTTCGAATAAAAAGTCTTTTCCCGAATATCTAATGTACATACAATCCTTATTTTATCCTAATTTTTCAATAACAAAAAAAGTGACAACAGCAGCATCTCTGGGAATTATAGCTTCCTCTTACAACATTCCTAAATCCCTAAATGTTACAAAGATAAATACCGGAAATCTTCTTGTTGATATCAACCGATTAAGGAGGCAGGAAGGCGGCACACACGAACACACATTTCTATAACAGCAGCATAAAATATTTCTCAAAAAAAAACTCAACTGAAATGTAATGAAAATCGAACATTCCATAAAAATTGTAAACATTTACAAAGCGTATCCTTTTATTTGAAAATGAAATGAATAAATGAAGAGGAAGAACAACAACAAATATCTACTCGTTTCGAATACTAAATCAAAGTGAACACGTGTCAAATGAAAAAGCAAAAATGTACAAATTTCCAATACATGATTTATTGCGTTGTGAGAAATGATGGAGAAAAGGGGTGTAATTGAAGGGGACCCAACTGCAATTTCGATGAAGTATAAAAAATGTGAATGGAATTTATTTTAATAAAACCAAACAAATATTTGTACAACAATTTCAAATAAATTGCGTATACGTTTTGACATAAATTATACGCACTATGTAACTGATTGTAATATTTAATTATTAAATAAAGGAATATTGTTTACGGACCTGAAAAACGTGGATTTTTTGAGAATATTTTTTTTAGGGACTAGAAGCGTGGATTTTTAAAGAATAGTTTTTTCAGAGTCTCTAAAAACGTGGATTTTTTAATGAATATTTTTGTAGAGACAAGAAAAACGTGGAGTTTTTAAAAATATTTTTCCAAGGAACATCACAACGTGGATTTTTAAAAGAATATTTTTTCATTCAACGTAGATTTTTTAGAGAATATTTTTTCATTTAATGTGGATTTTTTAAACAATAATTTTTCCATTAACGTGGAGTTTTTAAACAATATTTTTTCTTTTAACGGGGATTTTTCAAACAATATTTTTTTATATAATTTAGTTTTATTTTTTTTTTTCAAATGATATTTTTTCATTTCAATTTTTTAGAATATTTTTTCATTGAACATGGATTTTTTTGAAGAATATTTTTTCATTTGACGTGGATTTTTTAAAGAAGATTTTTTTTTTTATTTTACGTGGATTTTGTAAAGAATATTTTTTCATTTAACGTGTATTTTTTAAAGTATATTTTTTATTTAACGTGGATTTTTTAAAGAATATTTTTTATTTAACGTTTTTTAAGATTTTTTTTAACGTGGAAAAAATGTTTATATAATTCACGTCGTTGAAAAAATATTAATTTAAAAAATCCACGGTGATGAAAAAAATGTTTCTTTAAAAACTCCGCGTCCTTGAAAAAATATTCTTTAAAAAATCCACGTCCTTGAAAAAATATTTCTTAAAAAAATCGCATGTTTGAAAAAATATTTCTGTAAAAAATCCACGTGTTTGAAAAATATTTCTTTAAAAAATCCAAGTGTTTGAAAAAATATTTCTTTAATATTTTTTCGTTTAACGTAAAATTTTTAGAATATTTTTTTATTGAACGTGGATTTTTTAAAGAATACTTTTTCATTTGTCGTGGATTTTTTATTTAACGTGGATTTTGTAAAGAATATTTTTTTTTTATTTAACGTGTATTTTTTAAAGTATATTTTTTATTTAACGTGGATTTTTTAAAGAATATTTTTTATTTAACGTGGATTTTTTAAAGAATATTTTTTATTTAACGTGGATTTTTTTTTCAGTTTTTTTAACGTGTTTTTTTAAGATTTTTTTAACCTGGAAGAAATGTTTAAAAAATCCACGTCGTTGAAAAAATATTAATTTAAAAAATCCACGGCGTGAAAAAATATTTCTTTAAAAAATACGCGTCCTTGAAAAAATATTTTTTATTTAACGTGGATTTTTTTAAGATTTTTTTATTTAACGTGGGCTTTTTAAAGAATATTTTTTATTTAACGTGGATTTTTTTTTTCAGTTTTTTTTTAACGTGTTTTTTTAAGATTTTTTTAACCTGGAAAAAATGTTTAAAAAATCCAAGTCGTTGAAAAAATATTAATTTAAAAAATCCACGGCGTGAAAAAATATTTCTTTAAAAAATACGCGTCCTTGAAAAAATATTTTTTTAAAAATATTTTGTATTTAACGTGGATTTTTTTAAGATTTTTTTATTTAACGTGGACTTTTTAAAGAATATTATTTAACGTGAATTTTTTAAAAATATTTTTTTATTTAAAGTGGGTTTTCCAAAGAAAATTTTTTATTTAACGTGGATTTTTTAAAGAATATTTTTTATTTAACGTGGATTTTTTAAAGAATATTTTTTTATTTAACGTGGATTTTTAAAGAATATTTTTTTATTTAACGTGGATTTTTAAATGAATTTTTTTATTTAAAGTTGATTTTTTAATGATTTTTTTTTTATTTACGACGATTTTTTAAAAAATATTATTTTATTTAAATTGGATTTTTTAAAGAATTTTGTCAATTTGACGGGGATTTTTTAAGGAATATTTTTTCATATAACGCGGTTTTTTAAGAATATATTTTTATTTAACGGGGATTTTTTGAAGGATATTTTTTATTTAACGTGTATTTTTTAAAGAATATTTTTTCATCTAACGTGGATTTTTTAAAGAATATTTTTTCATCTAACGTGGATTTTTTAAAGAATATTTTTTCATCTAACGTGGATTTTTTAAAGAATATTTTTTCATCTAACGTGGATTTTTTAAAGAATATTTTTTCATCTAACGTGGATTTTTTAAAGAATATTTTTTCATCTAACGTGGATTTTTTAAAGAATATTTTTTCATCTAACGTGGATTTTTTAAAGAATATTTTTTATTTAACGTGGATTTTTTAAACAATATTTTTTCATTTAATGTGGATTTTTAAAGAATATTTTTTCATATAACGTGGATTTTTTAAAGAATATTTTTTCATTTAACGTGGATTTTTTAAAGAATATTTTTTCATTTAACGTGGATTTTTTAAACAGTATTTTTTCATTTAACGTGGATTTTTTAAATAATATTTTTTCATTTAACGTGGATTTTTTAAACAGTATTTTTTCATTTAACGTGGATTTTTTAAAGAATATTTTTTCATTTAACGTGGATTTTTTAAAGATCATTTTTTTCATTTAACGTGGATTTTTTAAAGATTATTTTTTTCATTTAACGTGGATTTTTTAAAGATCATTTTTTTCATTTAACGTGGATTTTTTAAAGATTATTTTTTCATCTAACGTGGATTTTTTAAATATTTTTTTATCTAACGTGGATATTTTAAAGAATATTTTTTCATTTAACGTAGATTTTTTAGGAATATTTTTTATTTAACGTGGATTTTTTAAGAAATATTTTTTCATTTAACGTGGGTTTTTTAAAAAATATTTTTTTATTTAACGTGGATTTTTAAAGAATTTTTTTTTTAATTTTTTTTTGTTTTTTCAAAATAGTCTGGCTTTATCCCATTGTTGTTGTTTTAATATTTTATTAGTGGAAAAGATTTGGCATTGTTCGCCAAGGGGTAAGGCAGGGAATACTATAGTTTCGATTATCGCCACAGAATCTCATCAGTTCCCTTGTTTTTTGTTTGTGGATATTCTTCACCGAAGTTATTTTTCAATAACTTCTTCAACAAGAAACTTTTTATACCCAAACATCAATCGTCAGCTCGAAGTATAAAGGTAAGCAAAGAAAAAAGTTCAATGAGAAGTTTTTCCTTGGCAACCTCACACAACTCCGACGAAAGTGTCTGCGAAAACAATTCAAACATTTTCCACTAGTATGTGTCGTCGAATTTCGACGAATGCACACACCAAAATTTGGTTCGTCTGCTTTACAGCAAAAACAACACACGTCGCACAGTGTTGCCGCGTGGACAAAAATCAAAAATTGTGATGTTAACTTTTACATATGTTTATGATTTTTACTTACAGTAAACACATCCCATACAACGAATCTGAAAGAATTTTGTCGATATGTGCATCCATAATGAAGTTATAGCCCTTGAAATATGAACAATCTAAAGCGATAATCATATGAAAAGTAGACAATTTTTAAAATAATATTTTCTGAAAAGTTTGTTGATAAAATTAAAAGTTTTGGATGGGGATTTGATGGGTGGCCTATAAATATAAAATTTTAGTACAAAAAGTTGACATCAACTGCACATGGGCAATGTACCGTTATCAAGAAATCAACATTTAAATTTGATAAAAAAAAATCAAATTCTTATTATTTAGTAGAGCAGATCTTTTGATTGCCACCTATTGCCACCTCGGCTCTTGTTTTCCGTTAATTGGACATCTCTTCCAAATAAAAATGTGCAAAAACTTTCTGCCCATCCCTGCAACCTTCTGAGATATATGGGTTCAGATTTTATATAACCCTCATATATATCTTTTCCCGATTTAGCTACAACTTGTTCAATTTTGATCGGATAGCCTTCAAATTTAGTACGTCTTATTTTCTTAGGCCCCTGAATAGCTACACCGATTTTCACAAAAATCGGTTCAGATTTGGATATAGCCCCCATATATATCTTCCCACGATTTTGCTATAATTCGCTCAATTTTTGATGAATAGCCTTCAAATTTAACGTGGGATGTTCCTCAGGCCCCTGTTCAGTTTTACCTTTGACCTAGGTTGATGAATGTTTGCACAAGTACTTATGAGGGCACAGGAATGAAAAAAATTCAACTTTGGTCCATATCGGTTCAGATTTGAATATGGCTTCGATATATAATTTCGCCCGATGTCACTCAATTACGGATAATTACGTCATATTTAATTATTTAATCAATATCTCACATGCATTGTGTGTTTAGTGAAAATATATATGAGAGCTATATCCAAATCTAAACCGTCAAAATCGGTGAAACTACTCGGGGGCATAAAAAAATATCACATATAAAATTTGAAGGCTATTCGATTAAAATTGACCGAGTTATAGCAAAATCGGGGAAAGATATATATGGGGGCTATATCCAAATCTGATACGATTTTTGTGAGAATTGGTAGAGCTACTCATGGGCCTAAGAAAATATTACATATTAAATTTGAAGGCTATTCGATCAAAAATGACCGAGTTATAGCACAATCGGGGAAAGATATATATGGGGGCTATATCCAAATCTGAACCGATATGAACCAAAGTTGAAATTTTTCATTCCTATGCCCTTATAAGTACTTGTGCAAAAATTCATCAACCTCGTTCAACTCCTTCTATTTTTGTCCACTCTTGTATGGAAGCGGCAACACTGTCCGTCGTGCCAGTGTCTTCAATTAGAAACATTGTGGCGTTTTTTTTTGGGATAGCGTTTGCAATTTTGTTTTTTCAAAAAAGTCTGGCTTAACCCCATTGTTGGCGAACAATGCCAAATATTTTCAACTAATAAACTAGTTGTTTTAAAATATTAAAACAACAACAATGGGATTAAGCCAGACTATTTTGAAAAAACAAAATTGCAAACGCTATCCCAAAAAAAACCACAATGTTTCGAATATTTTTATACCCTCAGCCTTTAGGCTAAGGAGGGTATATACACTTTGATACGATGAAAATGTGCCTCATCGAAGTAATGGTTTTAGACCCCAAGTATGTTTGGACGAAATGTTTTTCAGACAATTTTGAGTCGATCTAGCCATGTCCGTCCGTCTGTCTGCCTGTATGGCTGGCTGGAGCGCACGATAACTCTCGAACGGATGAACCGATTCGGTTCAAATGTTGGCTTTCGTAATATTTTGCCCAAACTTAGTTTAAGTTCGAAGATGGGCTATATCGGTCCACTCCTTCCGGTACCTCCCACACAAAAGTTCGAAAATGTTCGGAAAATTTGTGCGCACGATAACTCTTGAAGGGAGTAACCGATTTGGTCCATACTTTGCACATCCTGAAATGTGTACCAGACTTAGATAAGGTTTCAATATGGCCTCCTTTGGGTACCTCCCACCCAAAATTTCGGAAAAGTTCAGTTTAGGGTCATCTCTCGAATCGCTTTGATTTTTGTTTTAGCAACTTGTATTCACGGCCCCCAATTCGACGGTACAAGTTTCATTAGGGACAAGTCCATACTTCCTGAGAAAATAGCAAGAAAGTTGCAAAAAATTCCTTTGACACCGTGTGAGGTGGATGGAGCGCAAGATAACTCCAGAACGGATCTGCCGATTCGGTCCAACATTTAGCCTTAGTAATATTTTGTCCAAACATAGTTTAAGTTCGAAGATGGGCTATATCGGTCCACTCCTTCAGGTACCTCCCCCACAAAAGTTCAAAAATGTTTTTAAAAATTGTTCGTACGATAACTCTTGAAGGGAGTGGCCGAATTGGTCCATACTTTACACATCCTAATATATCTTCCTGATATAGATCAGGTTCAAATATGGACTATATTTGTCTACTCCATCCGGTACCTCCCACACAAAATTTCGGATAAGTTCACTTTAAGACCTGATATCGAATCACTTTTATTTATTTTTTTTTTTTGAAGCAAATTGCATTCGCTGCCTCAATTACACAGCCCGAAGGGTGTAAAAACCCCATAGGCACCATATGTAGTGGCTGGAGATCCACTTCCATAATGGTCAATGTCGATCCATTCCTTTTAGTATCTCCTCCGCAAAACTTTTGATCTTTAATCCTAATCAACATTTTTGTCGGTTCAAACGCCCAAAATTTTTAAAACCCCCTAAATACAGACGTATTTTGGGAAAAAATTGTTTCAATATACACAAGCTGAGGGTATATCTCTGTCGGCAAAGTCGACTGATACTTTTTTACTTGTTTTATTTAACGTGGATTTTTTAGAGAATATTTTTTATTAAAAGTGGATTTTTTAAAGAATATTTTTTCATCTAACGAGGATTTTTTAAAGAATATTTTTTCATTTAATGTGGATTTTTAAAGAATATTTGTATATTTAACGTGGATTTTTTATAAAATACTTTTTTATTTAATATGGATTTTTTAAACAATATTTTTTCATCTAACGTGGATTTTTTAAAGAATATTTTTTCATCTAACGTGGATTTTTTAAAGAATATTTTTTCATCTAACGTGGATTTTTTAAAGAATATTTTTTCATCTAACGTGGATTTTTTAAAGAATATTTTTTCATCTAACGTGGATTTTTTAAAGAATATTTTTTCATCTAACGTGGATTTTTTAAAGAATATTTTTTCATCTAACGTGGATTTTTTAAAGAATATTTTTTCATCTAACGTGGATTTTTTAAAGAATATTTTTTCATCTAACGTGGATTTTTTAAAGAATATTTTTTCATCTAACGTGGATTTTTTAAAGAATATTTTTTCATCTAACGTGGATTTTTTAAAGAATATTTTTTCATCTAACGTGGATTTTTTAAAGAATATTTTTTCATCTAACGTGGATTTTTTAAAGAATATTTTTTCATCTAACGTGGATTTTTTAAAGAATATTTTTTTATATATAAAAATATTTTATAAAATATTCTTTTATAAAAAATATGTTAATAATATTTTTCTTGGACTGTCAAAGCAATTATTGTTGCTTTGCCATGGAATAATGAATCTTTAATTCGTTTTCATGCAGTAAATGACTTCAAAATTCGTATTCGTTATTAGCATTCCCTGATGCGTATTATGTATGTCACTATGTACATATATCTAATGGTGCTTCTATTGAAACAAAAATTAATTTTTAACAGTTTAATACGCTATTCCATCGAAAAAAATACATATTAAAAATATGTTTAAATTATATTTCATTCCATCCATAGAAATTCTACACACTAACAATGTTGAAAAAAATGTTGCGCAAAAAAAAAAAAATATTTGACCTCCACAAACATGAAATGTACAATGCATACATTAAATATAAATGCAGTATTATTTTTTTCATTATCTAGAAATGTAATCGAAAATGTAAAACCGCACTACACGCACTCATGGTTTTAGTCGGTGGCTGCGGTAATGGGAATTTCGACGCACTTTTCTTGTAAAAGAGTTGCATGAATAGTAAATGTAGTGAAATTTTGAAGGGCACGAACAGTGGGAAATAAAATTTAAAAAAAATAATATGGAATAAATTTGGTGCACTTAGTTGTGGACCTCTAGTGGATTTGAGGGGCATGATCAGTGTTAACTCTGCAATGACAAATTTTTCTTGTTAATACAAAACTGTTAATTTTACTAGTTTAAGACAGGAATTGTGAAAAGAAAATAAAAAAGTTTCGATGATTTTGAAGGAAGAAAAGGCCGTTACAGGGCTTCAATAGTCCTTCAAGGCTTAATTAGATGTCTTCTAATGGCTAACTACATGAAGGGGCTTCTACAGGTTTTAGAAAGTAGTTTAAGATCAGAAAGCGTTGCCTTAAAAAGGTCTTTGAAAGACTTCTGTCGCCTTTTGGAAGCCTCTAAAGAGCTTCTATTGCCTTGCGAAGGCTTCTATGGCCTCTGGATGGCCTTTAGGTGAGCTTTGTCGTCTTTAGATGGATTTGTTTGGGTTATTTTTGGAAGACACTGTGGTCCCCCCACCCTCTCCAAATGTAATACCATCATTAAGGTAATAACAACAAACATTTACAATTTTAGATATTGCGGCAATTTTGTAGTTAGAATAGTAACAATGTTATATGCCTACTCTCAAATTAGCATAAGTTTACACTGTAAACTCACTCACACACATGGTTACATTTGGTACACAAGCCTCTCTGCATGTGTGTGAGTATTAACCTTTTTGTTATAATTTTTACCGCAAATTTCGCACATATCTAATGTTATATGGCCCTGATTTGCTTGTAAATTGTTGTTATTATTGTTGTTGCTATTATTATTTGTATGTTGATTTTAGGTTGTTGTGTGTGTGTTATTGTAATAGACCACATTATAATAACCACAGTCACATATGTCAGTGATTGTAAAAAGGGGGTGAACCGAATAGAGGAGCGTGGCAAAGTATTTAAATGCGTTCAGTAGTGGCAAAAGTAACAAACACTGTGTGTGTGTGCGTGGGAGAAAATATGTGTGTTCGTGTGTTTCTATACATATGTCTCCTGTTTGTTAATAGTCAAATCATAAAAATGTTGTTTAATGGTTTTTATGAGTAACTGATTATTACTTTCCCAATGTGTATGGTTTTGAATGCCTGAGGTCACATTTGAATGTGTGAAATTCCGCGGTGTGAATATATGTATGTGTGTGTTCTTTTGCTAGTGTTAGAATAGCATTTTGTTAAACCTCTAATTATGTGTTTATTGGCCATCGAGGTTGTGTAAATTGTTAATGATTTAAAAATTCAACACTTAAAAGCACCAACCATAAACACAGACACCTCACAACATTGCCAATTTAACACACACACACACACACGCATACATTTCATTACAATTATATGAGGTTGTTTGTTAAATAGTTATCATTTTTTTCTTGTTTTTTTTTCAAACATTTGATTTATTTCCAATAAAAGGAAAAGGCCGTGGTGTCCGACTTACCACAGACACAATGCTGTAATTGAAATAACTAATTTATTTAATACAATGCCCATTTGTATTTTTATATACACGTTATATGGTTATTGGAAATGTTTGAAATAAATTTTAATTATTTATATAATTATTTAATAAATAATTGGACGCCATGAGGTTTCAGTCGGGAGTAATGGAAAGGAAAAATTACATATAATTGCAATAAAATTTAATATTTTTTCAATTAAGTTCCATTGAAATAGATAATAATTATTTCCAGCTTACCAGGCGGGCGTATGACTATTGTCAGCATGTATACGCCACTGTGGCTTTTGAATCATTATCAAGAGGAATATGAAAAATACAATTATGCGATGCGACAAAGACCACGAAAGCTACTAAAAACTTTTGTGTGAGAGATGTGCGAGTATGAAGGAGTGGACCAAACCCCTACAAAGTCCTTCTATAGACGATAAAGGTCCCGTATAGACTTTCTACAGGCCACCGAAGCTTTAGAAAGGCTACTCCAAAAGGCAATAAAAATACTACTTTAGTCCTTGTAAGGCCTTCTGAAGGCATTGGATGCCCGTTGAACGCTTACTACATGTGGCAGAAGCCCTTGAAGGCCGTTCGACAGCCGGCAGAAACTCGTGATGTAGAGAGTCATCTAAAGGTATCTAAAGAAACATTAAAGGACTTTTTGCAAACAGTGGACAAAACCCTACATAGCCCTTCTATAGACGACAAAAGTCCCATACAGACTTTCTACAGGGCATAGATGCCTTTGAAAGGCCCTACTTTAGCACTTGTAAGGCCTTCTAAAAGCAATGGATGTCCAATGAACGCTTTCTACATGTTGCAGAAGTTTTTGAATGACGTTCGACAGACGGCGGAAACCCGTGATGTAGTCATCCAAAGGTATCTAAAGAAACACTAAAGGAAATTTTGAGGTCTGTAAAGATGGAATACCTTTAAATGTTCTCTTTAGATGACAGCAGCCCAAAAAGTCCTTTACAGGACAAAGTCCGCCTATAGAGGAAATATAGGGAAGCACTTTAAGCATCTCCTAAAGAACTGAGAAGTCCTTTGAAGCACGCTAAAGACGGCATAAGATTTCTAAAGGTCTTCTACAGCTACAAGAAGCTATTAAAAATCATACAAAAATATAAAAATACTTTAAAAGAAATGAAGCCCTTGAAAAAACGCTCTTCAAATCCCTCTTATAGACACTCAGAGCCCTGTAAATGCCATCTTTAGTTTACCGAAACTCATTACATACCTTTAAGAGGTATCTATCACCATTAAAGTATATTTTTGGGCTATATAATATCTTTGAAAGCCTCCTAAATGCTACAGAATACTCTTAAAGATTTTCTACAGATATTGGAGGCCCATACGGTCATCTTATTTTACAATAAGCCTTCTAAGGTTATTATAAGGGCAACAGTAGTATTTTATTATTGTTTCTTTTATTGTAGTATTAAGTTTTATTATTTCTCAATTACATCCCATTGAATTGCAAAATAATTATTTTTAGCTTACCTGGGAGCGTATGACTATCGACAGTATGTATACGCTGCCATGACTTTAGTTGCCGTTAAATAAAACAATGCTTAAAATAAGTGGAAGAACAAAAATATGAAATAATTTGACAGAGATCATGCTATGGTTGCGGTTGACTTCAATGTGGCAAAAACCAGAGCTTACATTTTTAACCGCCTTATCTCTAGAGGAAAATGCACCTCTTAATGCAGTTTTAGGTGTCAACAGCCAACTAAAGCACATTTCCGCGACTACTTCCTTCTTAAGCGAAATATAGAAACGGCTTTCAAGGAGCTGCTAAAGGACTGATGACCCCTCTAAGGCACTCTAAAGAAGGCTAAGGCCTTCGAAAGGGCTTCTACAGGCTCTAGAAGTTGTTTAAAGATTATCCAAAGGAAGAATAATGTTTTAAAGCCATTGGGAAGGCGACTGAAGCCCTTACAAAGCCCCAGAAACCTTTTTAAATCATGTTTAGTCCTCTATAGACTATTAAAGCATTTTAAAAGCCTTCCGTGGGTGACTGAAGATGCGGTTGACTTCAATGTGGCAAAAACCAGAGCTTACATTTTTAACCGCCTTATCTCTAGAGGAAAATGCACCTCCTAATTCTGTTTTTGGTGACAACAGCCAGCTAAAGCACATTTCCGGGACTACTTTCTTCTATAAGCGAAATATAGAAAATGCTTTTAAGGAGCTACTAAAGGACTGATGACCCCTCTAAGGCACTCTAAAGGCAAAGGCCTTCGAAAGGGCTTCTACAGGTTCTAGAAGTTCTTTAAAGATCACCCAAAGGCACAATAATGTGTCAAAATCATTGGGAAGGCGATTGAAGCCCTTATAAAGCCACAAAAACCTGTTTAAATCATGTTTAGTCCTCTATAGACAATTAAAGCATTTTAAGAGCCTTCCTTGGGTGACGGAAACTCTTTTAAATGCTGCGAGAGGTTTTTTCACCTTTAAAATATCTTTTTAAGGCAATACAATTCCTCTGAATGCCTCCTTGGCGTGACAAAAGACATTTAAAGGCTTTGTACAAACGATGGAAGGCCCTAAGGCAATCTTATTACAAAAAAAAAAGCTTCTAAATGTGGCAGAAGCACTTTATTATTGTTTATTTTATTATTGTAATAAAATGTATTATTGGTTTCCATAAAATTCCATTGAAAGAGAAAATAATTATTTCCAGTTTACCTTCGAGCGTATGACTGTTGATAGCACGCATACGCTACCATGACTTTGGTCATAGCTTAGTGAGACAGAAGAGTAGAAGAACAAAAATACATATGTAATAATTTCATAAAGAAATTCTACTTTTGACGATAGGATACCACTATATATGATCAAAGTCCATTAAAAGTGACTAAACATTATTAGAGTGCTTTAAGTAATCCCTTTAAAAGCCTCCTAGGACCACGAAAGATATTTAATAGTTGTCTCTTGCAAGCGTATGACTATTCACAGGAAATTTATAGGAAATTCTCCTTTAAGGAAATTCTACTTTTGACGATAGGAGACCACTATAGATGATCAAAGTCCATTAAAAGTGTCTGAACATTATTAGAGTGCTTTAAGTAATCCCTTTAAAAGCCTCCTAGGACCACGAAATATATTTAAAAGTTGTCTACTGCGTGCGTATGACTATTTACAGCACGCATACGTTACCATGGTTTCAGGTATCAGAAACCTTTTAGAGATCACCCAATATGCAGAAAAATGCTTTAAAAGTATTTGCAGAGCCTAAACCCCCTTTGCAAAGCCATAAAAACCTCTTCAAATGCTTCATGTTACGAAGAAATCCTCTGTAGACTATCAATGTCCTCAAAGACCTTTTTCAGGTGACAGAATCTCAATAAAATCCTTTGAGGTCCATTAAAAGTGACTGAAAATTATTAAAATGCTTTAAGTAATCCCTTTAAAAGCCTCTTAGGACCACGAAAGATATTTAAAAGTTGTCTGCTGCGAGCGTATGACTATTGACAGCACGCATACGTTACCATAGTTTCAGGTTTCAGAAACCTTTTAAAGAGCACCCAAAAAGCAGAAAAATGCTTTAAAAGTATTTGCAAAAAACCTCTTCAAATGCTTCCTATTTCGAAGAAGTCCTCTGTAGACGATCAATGTCCTTCAAAGACCTTTTTCAGGTGACAGAATCTCACTAAAATCCTTTGTGGTATTTCTACGCACTTCAGCCGATGTGATCCAAAGCTTGCACTAGCTACAAAAGGGCTTTAAAGGTTTTTGTACATGCTGTGGAAGGCCAACTTTTGACAATATACCTTATAATATCCTTCAAAGGCAACATAAACCCTTTAAAGGCATGATAAACCGATAAAGACTTTTTATTTATTTTTTTGTGGCGAATAATAATATTAAAAGCCCTTTAGCGATTTTCTAAATGTCATCGAAAACCTTTAATGGTCCGCTGAAAACAACAGAAACTTTAAATAGCAGTCTACGGCGATAAAGGTCCTTAAGAGGCCTTCTATAGACGTTAAAACCCCTAAATAGATGTTCAATGCCTTTTACAAATCTTCTAAGGTGACTTCAGCTTTAGAAGGTTTCTTCTGCATTTAAAGTATTTTCTTTAGGTGATAGAATTCCTATAAAGACTCCTAAGGAGACAGATGGAAGCCCAATCGATGTAAGTCATAAAGGCTATCTTATGACAAAATAAGGTTAAAGGCAACAGAAGCGTTTTATAGGTATTATACTGTCAATAGAAGTCCTCTTAAGACCACATAAAGTCTTAAAAGGCCTCAAAGCAGAAAAATGCTTTAAAAGTATTTGCAAAAAACCTCTTCAAATGCTTCCTATTTCGAAGAAGTCCTCTGTAGACGATCAATGTCCTTCAAAGACCTTTTTCAGGTGACAGAATCTCATTAAAATCCTTTGTGGTATTTCTACGCACTTCAGCCGATGTGATCCAAAGCTTGCACTAGCTACAAAAGGGCTTTAAAGGTTTTTGTACATGCTGTGGAAGGCCAACTTTTGACAATATACCTTATAATATCCTTCAAAGGCAACATAAACCCTTTAAAGGCAAGATAAACCGATAAAGACTTTTTATTTATTTTTTTGTGGCGAATAATAATATTAAAAGCCCTTTAACGATTTTCTAAATGTCATCGAAAACCTTTAATGGTCCGCTGAAAACAACAGAAACTTTAAATAGCAGTCTACGGCGATAAAGGTCCTTAAGAGGCCTTCTATAGACGTTAAAACCCCTAAATAGATGTTCAATGCCTTTTACAAATCTTCTAAGGTGACTTCAGCTTTAGAAGGTTTCTTCTGCATTTAAAGTATTTTCTTTAGGTGATAGAATTCCTATAAAGACTCCTAAGGAGACAGATGGAAGCCCAATCGATGTAAGTCATAAAGGCTATCTTATGACAAAATAAGGTTAAAGGCAACAGAAGCGTTTTATAGGTATTATACTGTCAATAGAAGTCCTCTTAAGACCACATAAAGTCTTAAAAGGCCTCAAAGTCGATAGAAATTCTTCAAGGGCCTTCCTATAGCAAGAGAAATCCACGGTCAGCAAAAAAACCCTTTAAAGGCATTTCAAGGGTCGTAGAAAGTCTTTAAATGCAATAGAAGTCTTTAACAGCATTCTACAGGCGATTTGAGCCCTTACATTGCTTTCTCAAGTTATAAAAGCCAAATAATCGTCTATTGATCAAAGCCCTTTCAAATACTTATTAGGGTAACTGAAAGTCATTAAAATCCATTAAGAGTGTTCATTCACATTTTAAATACATTTCTTCCGTGATGGAATCCCTATAGAAACTACTAAGGCGAAAAAAAGCCCTTTCAAGGTTGTAATGGAAAGTAAAATTACATATTATAGTAATAACACCTGGGAGCGTATGACTACTGACAGCACGTATACGTTACTATGGCGTTGATTACACTTCTTTTAGAAGTGTGAAAGAACATGAAATGATTTGATTGAGACCGTGCAATGGTCCCAGGTTTTGTTTAACGTTGCAAACTTCGGGGCTTATATTGTCAATCCTGTTTTATCTCAAGAGGATAATATACTTCTACCTTTGAACGCTTCCTACATGTGACGGAAAGAAGGCCTTGAATCACCTTCGATAGCTGGCATAAGTTACGTAATGTGGTTAACAAGGTTTCTTTATCTGCACCCCAAGTGCTGCCGGCTAGGGACTTGAGGACCTTGTTCCTACTTTTCGGTTTGTCGCAGATATCAGTGGCGTGCGCGCACAATTTGAAAGTAGTGTCGAATGTGACCCCTAAAATTCGGAATTCTGCTACCGTCGACCACGACATTCAATTCTCTTCCAATCTGCTCTGTCCATGTGGTGAACAGAGTGGCTGTTGATTTTGTGGCGGGAATCTGCATATTCCTCGAATGGAAAAAGGTGGTAAGATCGGTTAAATAGTTGTTCAGTCTCTCACAGATGTCATCAGAATAGGTACCTGACGCCAGGATCGTACAATCATCCGCATACGTTACGTTTCTGATGCCGTCTGGAGGGGGCGGAATACAGAAGAAGTAGAGGTTAAACAGTTCCGGAGATATCACCCCATCTTGGGGAACTCCCTGTTTAACTCTACGGGGTTTGGACATCTTGTTCCCGAATTGCACGTACGACTGGCGTCCACACATATAATTGACTATCCAACGTTTCAAGCTTGCCGGAGGGTTGTCTGACCAATGTCCTCAATCAGTGTGGAGTGCCTGACTGTATCAAAGGCTTTTGATAAGTTAAGCGCCACCATCACCGTTCTAACACACGGCCTTTCCTGGTTGAGTTCTACACAAGTATATGTGGAGATGGCGTACAGTGCTGTTGTCGTGTTGTGCTGCTTACGGAATCCATGCTGATGATCGGCAACTTGATAGCTATTTCTGATACTGGGGAGGCCTAAGGCCTCAAGGGTCTATGCTACGGGCGACAAAAGCGAAACGGCATGTACGATTTACTTTTGCTGGCATCCTTGCCGACAAGTGGAGAACTTTAGTGAGATACTCCACTCCCGACTCATCCAGCTGCTTCAGGATAACCATGGAGATTCCATCAGGGCCCAACGCTTTGGATGATTTAGCGTTCTTGATGGCATTGGCAACATCATCCATTGTAAACTGTGGTGGTTCCTCCTTGGCAGGAAGAGATCTGATGAGACGTAATACTCTTCTCTTCGCCCTGTCACTCTCGAGGTGCTCGACAATGTGTCGATTGAAATAACTTGCGCACCTCTTCGGGTCAGTCAACGTAACGTCGCCAAACGTGACTGAGGTTCTATCTTCCCTTCTTCCAGGGTTCGAGAGTGACTTAACCGTTGCCCACAATTCACCTATACCGGCTCCAATGTTGCAACTCTTCAGATGATTTAACCACTTGTTCCGCTTATGCTCGCCGAACAGCCTGTTAACTTGCAGTGTCAGCTCCCTGACTCTGGGGTCATTGGGGTTGGTTCGACGAAGCTCATCACGCTCAGTTGCTAATCCCGTCGCCTCTACTGGGAAGTTTGATCTTACCTAGGGTATTCGACCAGCAGGGATATGGCAAGCTTCTGCAGCAGTGATGATGTCTCGGAACGTCCTTTCCGCTACCCGAACATCAGAAGGATTGGGCAGTTCTCTGAAGCGGTGATTGGTGAACTCTCTGAAACCCGGCCAATCAGCTTTCTTATGATTGACGAATGTGCGGCGTTCAGAGCCAATGAAGTCGGGTGGTCTGCTAATGGAGACAATTATGGGGAGATGGTCTGATCCAACGGTAATGACGGGTTGCTAGGTAACGTCATTTGTCAGACCAGGTGACATGATGGTTATGTCTGGCGAGCTGTGACACTCTCCTCTAATTCTGGTAGAGGCGTCCTCATTGACCGTGCAAAACGTAGAGCTGTCAAACTGCTCTCTGTTCTTTTCCGAGGACCGAATGCCACATCTCATGATGCGCATTAAAGTCCCCCAGGACCAGACGATTATGACCTTCCAAAAGCGGCCTAATGTTAGGCACGTAATTGGAGATACTGCTATTTCTCGGCGGGATGTATACATTCAGCAACACTATCTCGGCAGTTCCACACCTGACTGCTACCCCCATACATTCCATGTACGGATCATTAGAGACAGGCTCAAGCGAAATAGGTCTGTATTGGACAGACTGGTGCAATATGAAAGCTAATCCCCCGCCTTCACTTCTGGTGCGATCCTTCCTTAGCATGTTGTAGCCATCACAACGTTGTAAGCTACAGTTGTTGAGCTTGGTTTCTTGCACCGCAGCGACCTTGATATTCCTCCGACTCATGAAATCTACTATTTCCTCGATATTACCTCGGAGTCAATTGCAATTAAATTGCAAAAAGGATGCATTTTCCGGGATTGGGACAACAACGGCTGGTGTTATAGGCTACATGTGCGGTTGTTGTCGAGGGGACTGCGGGGGAGTCTTATAATCAGACGACGAGGGAGTTTAGTAATCCGATGACAACTCACTGGGGACTGTATTCACACAGCATTCAGCAACATAGTCCCTGTCGTAGTCCCTCACGTGGGCACGTCCAGAGCAACCCCTTAGATGCACCCACTCCTGACGTCTATTGCATCTCACCGAAGGCTGGATGTGGGTGAAGATGCGGATGTGACAAACCGATCACAAATATATTGGTCCTGGGTTTTCCTCCGTCTCGGAACGGACCAAAAGAATTCGTAGCAGGCATTCCGGGATATGCTGCTCCCAACACAGAAAAACGAAACAAATACAAACATATGCACACTGAGGTTGCAGCCGCTGGCCAGAAATATGGTGTTGTGTAGTTCCGGGTCAATCCGGTACGAAAGAACCCACTTCCGTGGGATTTACGATTTAAGCGATTTAGAGACATTCTTAAGGTGACTGAAGCTCAATAAAACCCTTTAAGAGATTTCCTTCACCTTTAAAATACGTTGTTAAGACGATAGAATCCCATTAGAACACTATTAAGGCCTCGACACATAAGAAGCATGGCATTCTTGCTTAACCCCCTGTTTTTGTAACCTATTTTTGTTCGTTCGTCTATATTCGTAATAATTTAGGCATCCATAGCTCAGCCCCCCGATGACATACAGAACCAATAGCTAAAAATATTTCATTTAAAAATCAGCGCTCTGTAGTTGCGCTAAGGCGAGTAAATCGATCTACAAAATTTGACAATTCGTGTGAAAAGAATAAATTTTTTTACAAAAACAGGGGGTAAGTCGTATATGGTAAATAACTAAAGACCAAGTTCGACCTAATTCAAATGTGATTCTGAAATCTTTTTATTAGGTCGAACTTGGTCTTTAGTCTTTTATCAGATATGACTTCAGCAAGAATGCCATGCTTCTTATGTGTCGAGGCCTTTAGAGTAACAAAAGAACTTTAAAGATTTTCTACGGCCGGTGGAAACCTTTAAGGCCATTATATGACAAATTTAGCCTTCTGTGGTCCGTCTAAAGGCTACTTAAGCGGTATAGGTTTTCTATAGGCGCTCTAAAGTTAAAAGACTGACATTACTAGCCTTCACATTCGATAGAAACTATTTGAAGAAATTCTTATGGCGAACAAAACCCTCTAAGGACAATGAAAGCCCTTTAATGTTCTTCTACAGGTTGTAGAAGGTAGCCTGAAGGCAAAATTGAAGTCTTGTGGATCGAGCTGGCAAACTATCGACAGTGTGACTATCGTCTTGATTAGTGCCGCAAAACAAAGTTTGCGTCAGCCACCGAATCTTGTTTTTTGGGTTACTTGTCGCGAATTATTTAAAAAATAATTCATTCAGAGATCGATACAAGCAAGGCTTTAGGACAGCGACAGTCTGACTTTCGATAGTTTGTCAGCTCTACTTGTGGAGCATTATGCAGGTGATTGAAGCCCTCAGAATATATTCCAAGGGCATAAAAACCCTTCCAGAAGCTTCCTTGTGATAATAGAAGCCCCCTGTATAGATCTTATTTATGTAACTGAACCCCATCAAGGTTTCCTTCCCAATTAAAATACTTTCTTTACGCGATTGAATGCCTATAAAAGCCTCATAAGGCGATATAAAACCCATTCTACAGACAGCTTATTAAGATTTCAACACATTCCAAGAAGTTGCCGTAAACTTGACTGACGAGCAAATGTGTTGAACTTTTGCCAACGAGGCACCAGAAAGAATGGACCGACATAGTCCATCTTGGAATTGTTCCTAATCTTAGGAGGAAGTCCTTTCGACTATTTTAGTTGTTTGCGGTCGAATTTTTAAGAGCTTTTGGGCTATTGTTGCAGGAAACATGTATTTGTCCACATTAAAAAAATGTATGTCGTTGTAACCAGAATCACAAGGATAACATTGGGTGACGATTTCAAAACAATTCTTGAAGAGGTCTCAAACTGTACTTCAGACAAATTTTTTAACTTTTTTTGAGAAAGGTTCCGCACAATAATACAATGAACAAAGATTGTTCAAATGTCAGTCACTCCGTTCGATAGTTATCGAGCCCAACAGCCAGTTTAGTTCGTCACTTTGACATTAAGACAAGAAGCATGTACTTGCCATCGGAACAAAATGTCCCGTAGTAATAGAGATTGTGGCGACAAAATTCAAAACGATCTAGGAAAAGTTCTTAAACTGCACTTAAAAGAAATTTGTTTTTATTTGTGAGGGACGTTCTCAAGGCTGGAAATGAATGTACGTTTTGAAGAAATAACATTTTATGGTATTTGTTCCGAAAATAAAATCTAAAAACCCCCGACTTATGCAATTAACACAGTATTCTTCTAATGACTGCTTTATCAATCTTGCGTATACGTTACGACAAAAGTTATACGCCATGAAGGAATGGCACTGACAGAGTCCTTCCACTCCGTTTGGTTAGTCACTGTGTCAGACCTTAGCAGTGAAGAGGTGGGAGGTCTTCCACACGGAGGAG
The DNA here is from genome assembly GCF_047663935.1 of Musca autumnalis. NCBI lineage: Eukaryota > Metazoa > Arthropoda > Insecta > Diptera > Muscidae > Musca > Musca autumnalis. The sequence continues at coordinate 181,794,479 of NW_027412088.1, forward strand.
AAAGAAGACGGCACTCTCCTTGTGGTGGGGATCGACGTTCTCTCACTTGCCGGGCTAGCCAAGACTAAAGGCAAGGCGTATTTCATCTCGAATTCAGTCTACTTCAATATTGGAAATGCAAGAGTGGGCGATGAGGAGAATGACAAAACCACCAACCAGGAAGTCAAAGCCCAAAATTGTACTAAGAAGGGAGGAGCGACTCCCAGGAAGCCAACCTACTGGAGGACCAATGATTGAGGTCATCCCGGTCAACCTCCATCGGAGCAAGATGGCAACACTAGCCCTGATGGATAAAATAACTAAAGGTAATATACATATTGCTTTAGTCCAAGAACCATGGACCATAAAAACCAAGGTTTCTGGACTGAACCATATAAATTACACTGCTCAACAAAATTGAAAAAGTTGAATGTTTCAGACGAAGTTGGAGTTGTTTCTAGATGAAATCGGCGAGTTATTTTCAAATCCGGTCCCGGTTTTTCTCCACCAGCTCTTGTTTTTGAGATATAGCTCAAAATTGGTTTTTACGAGTTTAACCCAGACTTTCGTTATTTTCGGATACAAACAAATATTTTTTGTGGGTTTTTTGACATTAATATATTAAGGAGATGTTGTACGCTTGATACAAATCGTATTTGAAATAGTTATGGTGAGTATATATCACAAAAATATAGAAAATATACGACGGACCTTGTAAAAATTGCTTATTTTGAGTACTTTAAGCTGTAATTACGTCATCGGGGGAAGTCATAGGATCTTCATATGGCAATGCGGATATGCTTAGGGTGTCTACTATATAGTCCAGTATTCAAATTTATAATATAAAGTTCATAGCGCCCATGATTCGGCCATAACCTAAAAATCATCATGAAGACTGCCATTGAAAAGTAAATGGCATATTTGGTAATGATATCACTGGTAAATTATTTCCCTTTAGCACTCTTCATGGCGATTTTTAGGTTATGGCCGAATCATGGGCGCTATGAACTTAATATTAAAAATTTGAATACTGGACTATATAGTAGACACCCTAAGCATATCCGGAGTACCATATGAAGATCCTATGACTTCCCTCGATGACGTAATTACAGCTTAAAGTACTCAAAATATGCACTTTTTACAAGGTCCGTCGTATATTTGCTATATTTTTTTGATATATTCTCACCATAACTATTTCAAAAACGATTTATATTGAGCGTACAACATCTCCTTAATATATTATTGTCGAAAAACCCACAAAAAAATATTTGTTTGTATCCGAAAGTAACGAAAGTCTGGGTTAAACTCGTAAAAACCGATTTTGAGCTATATCTCAAAAACAAGAGCTGATGGAGAAAAACCGGGGCCGGATTTGAAAATAACTCGCCGATTTCATCTAAAAACAACTGCAACTTCGATTGAAACAAAAGTCCTGTTGACCAGTGTTATCAACTTTTTACGCAAATACGGGATCCCGCCCGAGGACCTGATTTGTATGCCACAAAAATGTATGCTTTCTTTTTTCTCCAGAGTTTTCATCGTCGGACGTCACAGTATTGAAGCAGGGGAATGGAAATATATACCTTACGTCACTATACCTGCCGTTCGACACCCCGACAATCTTCGTCGGAATTGCAGCAACTGGTGAGAAGGATCAAGCAAACAGGTAACGAAGTACTAGTAGGTAGCGATGCCAACTCACACCACATCTCGTGGGGTAGTACTAACACTAACAAAAGGGGTCAAGCTCTTATAGACTACTTAAATACTAACGACCTGATCACACTTAACACAGGAAATACAGCAACCTTTGTTAATAGAGTTAGAAAGGGAGTACTAGACATAACGATATGTTCAGAAAATCTAATAAACGAGGTACATGAGTGGAGGGTTTTGGAGAAATACTCCTTCTCAGACCATAGCTATATTGGATTTAAAATTGCGAGGCCACCGCCAAACCCTATAACCTTCCGTAACAAATCCAAAACAAATTGGACTGAGTTCGGAAAACGAGTAAAAGAAAGATTAGGGCAAGCAGATGAGGAATGCCTAAGTAAGGAGGACATAGATAGAAATGTCCAAAAGTTAACCGAGGCCCTAGTAAAGTCATTCTAATAAAGTTGTCCCTTCCAAGAGAGGAAATCCGCCTACGAAAAACCCTGGATGACGGGGGATATTCGGAACAAGGGCAAGGAGGTCCGTAGACTTTATAATAGGGCAAAACATAAAAAAGGAGCTGTATTCTTGGGCAACTACCAGGGAGGAATACAATAAAATTACCAGAAACGCCAAACGAAACTCCTGGAAGCAATTTTGCGTACAGGTGGATAGCGTTTCGAAAATTAAGAAGTTTCTATTCAAAATCCCATACACAGACCGAACAAATGGTCGATGAAAATGAAAAAAGAATGGAAACAACAGAGGAAACTCTGGGCCTTCTTCCCGTCGAACACCAGTGCTAGCGCAGAGGCAGCGACTGAGTGGGTTTACTTTACCAAATACCGACAGCTCGATGGTCAAACAAGCCATCACGAGCTTTTCACCATACAAAGCAGCTGGACCAGACCAGATCTTCCCGGCCCTACTACAGAGGGAAGTGGACCTTATTGCGTCCAAACTGGTCGGGATCTTCAACGCTAACTTAAAATTTGCTTACACCCCGCTAGCCTGGCAAGAGGCAAGGGTTGTTTTTATCCCTAAACCTGGCAAGGCAAGCTACGCAATACCAAAATCTTATCGCCCGATAAGTTTAACTTCACTACTCAAGACAATGGAACGGACGGTCGACACCATGATAAAGAGTAGAATCCCTAACGATATGCTTAAATACAAACAACATGCATACGTTAAAGGCAGATCAGTGGAAACAGTTTTACACGAGGTAGTACACCATATAGAGAGAAACTTTGAAATGAAGATGTATACACTTGCTGTATGCATTGATATCAGCACCGAGACGCTGATCCACTCTTTAGACGAGTTTCAGATAAACAGGGTCCTAAGGAACTGGATAAACTATATGCTATGGAATAGATGGATAAGCTGCGGGCTATATGACGTCAAAATTAGAGACAAAGTCGGACAAGGAACGCCACAGGGAAGGATACTATCACCTGTTTTGTGGGTTACTACCATAAATAGTCTCTTAAGGGCCTTAACCGAAAAAGGATTTGACCCAGTCTGTTACGCAGACGACGTTATAATACTTCTAAGGGGAAAGAATCCGAACATACTTTGTAGAAGAGCAGAAACGGCTCTCAAAATCGCATACAACTGGGCCAGACCGAGAGGTCTGAACGTTTAACCCGAAAAAACGGAAATATGTCTATTCACTAGGAAAACAAAAGTGGGAAACTTCGAGATACCAGTTTTCCTAAATAAGACAATAAATATTTCCCGAACAGTTAAATACCTACGAGTAATTCTGGATAGGAAACTTTAATGAAAAGACCATATTCAAGAAAGGGCCGACAATGCCCAAAGATTTTGGTCAACTTGTAGAAGGGAAATAGGCTCAAAATGGGGTTTTAATCCTAGGATGAGACACTGGCTATACAGAGGCGTAATTAGACCAATCCTAACATACGCGTCTGTGGTATGGTGGACAGCTATGGACAAAAAATACAATGTGAAGATATTGCAAAAAGTCCAAAGAACATGTTGCCTAAGGGGCAATGAGGACCACACCGACTAGGGCTTTAGAAAAAATGAATAAAAATTCAGGTAAGGTATAAGGCAGCCATCGCAGCTACAAGGCTAAAGTGGATGAGAGAGTGGATCGGCAGAGACCACCAAACATACTACCAAAACATACTAAAGGTCACAACGGTTGAATCTATAAACCAAATAGTATCAGACCGCATACCTGAAACTAGTGAAGTAGCTTTGTGTGAAGTTTTAATACCAGACAGAGACATGTGGATCGATGGAGCTCTAGCACAGATTCCCGCTGGAAGCTGCGGGTTTAAGGCCAGAACAGAATCAATCGTCGCTTGCTTCCCAAATGTGAAATTATAAAGGAATGCCAGAGCCTCCTAAAAGGGAACGCAGGCGGATTTGCAAAGAGGCTCTGGCATTCCTTTATAATTTGACATTTGGGAAGCAAAGAAAGCAAGCGACGATTGATTCTGTTCTGGCCTTTACGGATCGGGCTGTGCTAGATGGGAGAACCGGACTGCGTCTATATATAATGGAACCGGAAACGAACAGATCATAATACGATTCTTTAGGCGGAAATCCGAGCAATAACAAAGCCCACCACTGTAAATATCCTTACGGACAGTAAAGCAGCCATTACGGCTATAACAACCAAGACAGTGAAATCCAGAACTGTCTTGGAATGTATATAGTCTATAAACAACTACTCCCAACATGGTACTGTAAACATTATATGGGTACCAGGGTATATAGGGATTTGGGGTAATGGAATAGCAAACTCCTTGGCAAAACAAGCCAGGGAGCAACCTACAGTGAGTCTAGATAACTCCACGCCCTTAAAAACGACGCGTATAGAACTAAAGCCATGGGCAAAAGATGCACATATATCCCTCTGGAGTAGAGAAGACAAGGGAAAAAACAGAAAAATCCTATGGGGGGACCCAGACGAGGAGAAAACAAAGAAACTACTTTTACTAAGTAAAAAAGGCATCAGTAGACTGATGGTTATCCTTACAGGACACCTGGGGCTACAAGCGCACCTGCACAAAATAGGTTGTGCAGAAAGCAGAGAATGCAGAGCATGCGAAGAGGACCACGAAACGTTGGAACACTACCTCTGTCATTGCCAGGCCTTCACAAACCCGAGAACCCAGCTACAAGAGAGCGAAATAATACAAGGACTCGACCAAATTAGGTCAATCAAGCTCAACAAATTAAGAGACAAAAATCCTGTCAAACTACTTCAACGCATTCAAACGTCGGTCGTGCAGAGCCTGTAAATTTCAGGGAATAAATTCCCCGGGAAATTTTATGATACAAAAGAACTACTTTTAATTGTACAGAAACACCTCCTAAGAAAAACATGTCCAATGATCTCGATAATCAAAATGATGATAGCCAAAACTATGACGACAGTCAATGTGAAGGCTCACAACAAGAAGAGGAGGAGAATGGATCCCAAACTGGTAATGATCAAGATAATGGAAATGACGACGGCGGTAATGACAATGGCGATGGAGAAGATGGCCCAAAATATGTGCGTTTACGTGGTCTTCCATGGTCGGCAACACATAAAGAAATCTTAGATTTTCTCAAAGATGTCAGTGTTGTTGGTGGAGCTGAGGGTATACATTTGATTACCAGTCGCTGGGATGGTATAAATACCGGTGAAGCCTTCGTTGAAGTAGAAAGTCAACAAGATGTGAGTGCAGCATTAAAACTAAATAATGCAACAATGGGTCATCGCTATATTGAAGTTTTTAATGCAGAAGCCTCTGAGGCCAAGGAAGCCATGCGTAAAACCACCAATCACGGCAATTTTTATGTAGTCAAGCTCCGTGGACTTCCATATTCTGTAACTGAACAACAAATCGAGGAGTTCTTTAGCGTGTTGAAAATCAAAGCGGATCGGGAGGGCATTGTATTCGTTGTGGACAGACGGGGTCGTGCCACAGAGGAAGCATGTGTTCAGTTTGGAAGCCAATATGATACTGAACAAGCCTTGGGGCGTAATCGGGAAAAAATTGGGCACAGGTATATTGAGATATTCCGCAGTTCTATTGCTGCATTGAAACGTTCTGTTAGCGGCAATGGCCGTATGGCTCCATATGATTTGAAAGATCGTGGTAGCAATCGTGGCGGCAATAACGATTTTGGCCGCAACAAACGTAATCGTGGAGGTTGGGGTAGTGGTGGCGGCTTTGGGTCCGGCGCCAATAATACCCTCGGCTTCAATAATTTACCAAACTTTGGAAATAATGGCAATTTTGGAAAGAATGGAAACTTTGGAAATTTCGGAAATAATGGCAATTTTGGGAGGCCGTAACTTTGGCAATTTTGGTAACAGCGGCAATTTTGAAAACCGTGGAAATTTCGGTAATAGTGGAAACTTTGGTCCCATCGGTGGTGGCCGCAGTGATGATTTATATGTGGTTCATATGCGTGGTTTGCCATTCAGTTCATATGAAAATGATGTCTTTAAGTTCTTTGAGCCCTTACGTCCAGCCAATGTACGCATAATTTACAATGAAAAGAATCGCCACAGTGGCACAGCCGTGGCATGCTTTGAGTAATAACTCTCTCGTTATTCGTTGTGGACGACACCGACAAATTCTACCATAAAAAGCGATTTTAAATTGTAATATCGTGTTGGCATTGAGATACCCAAAATAAAACCAAAATCGTTTGGATTAATTTGTCCGAGAATATTCGGGATATTGAATACCTTTGTTTATTATTTCACATTACGGTGCGGTTCCAGTTCTGCGATCCAGATTATTATTTGTTGTAATAGTTTCTCCTAGTCGTGCGAGAAACATACCTAATGTCGGAACTTGATGTACGTTTGGAAGAAAACATGTTTTTTTTTCGTGTTATTTGATCTAAAAATAAAATCTCAAAACGCCTTACTTTAAAAATTAAGACAGGGTTATCTTGATGGCTTCTTTATCAATCTTGTCAATAGATGGCGTATACGTTGCGACAAAAATTATACGCCATGGAGCTCAATGAAACACTAATATGAATATTTACCGAAATTCGGCAGAAAAGAGATATTTTGTACATTTTTATGATTTGTGAGGGAGGTAGCCAATGTCGGAACTTGATGTACGTTTGGAAAAAATAAATAAATAAATATAAAAAAAAATCTCTAAACACCATACTTAAAAAATTAAGACAGGCTTCTTTATCAATCTTGTCTTGTTATGGCGTATACGTTGCGACAAAAGTTATACGCCATGGAGCTCAATGAAACACTAATATGAGACATTTACCGAAATTCGGCAGAAAAGAGAAAATTTTGTACATTTTTATGATTTGTGAGGGAGGTACCCAATGTCGGAACTTGATGTTCGTTTGTAAGAAATAAATTTGTATGTTATTTGATCTAAAAATAAAATCTCAAAACGCCTTACTTAAAAAATTATGACAGGGGTATCATAATGGCTTCTTTATCAATCTTGCCCATATATGGCTTATACGTTACGACAAAAGTTATACGCCATGGTGCTCAATGAAACACTAATATGAAAGATTTACCGAAATTCGTCAGAAAAGAGATATTTTGAAAATTTTTATTATTTGAAAAAGAGGTACCCAATGTCGGAACTTGATGTACTTCATGAAGAAATAAATTTTTATGTTATTTAATCTAAAAATAAAATCTCAAAACGCCTTACTTAAAAATGTAGACAGGGTTATCTTAATGGCTTCTTTATCAATCTTGTCAATATATGGCGTATACGTTACGACAAAAGTTATACGCCATGGAGCTCAATAAAACATTAATATGAAACATTTACCGAAATTCGGCAGAAAAGAGATATTTTGTGAAGTGAATATAGTAGTCATGATCAACTACAACACGTGTTCTATCCTGCTTTCAAACAAATTTTGCACCAATCGGCTCCGCATAATAAAAGTTACAATTGACGGCTCCACGAAAGCCCTTAAACATAATCAAAATATACACTTCTTTCCTTTAAATTTTCAAAATTTATTTGCAATTTACTTATAGTTCCCCTTTGTGGCTCCAATTTTTTTTTTTTTTTGAAATACTTTTGTTCCTCCTAAAATTATTTGAGAAAATCTAGGTTTATTGAAGTCCTTTTGTAGCTCTACCTATGTATTTTGTTGCTTAACAAATTGAAATAATTGCCATAACATTATAACCTGTATAAGCTATATTTACATGTATTTTTAAATAATTAAAATAATTTTAAGACACACAATACAAATATCATTGTGTCCTTTTCCTCGCCCACACACATAATCTCGCATTGTTCTATCGTTAAGTATGGAATATTTTAATATGGTTGATTATTGTCTCTCTGGTATTTAAATGCTGATGATTATTTAGGTAAATATTATATAAATATTTAAGCATCATACAATTTGTTAAAATCCTTAATGCAGATACTTAGATGTTTTATTTACACATCATTTCATATGCCTGGAATGTGTAAATGAGATGTAGCAATTTTGAGCAAAAAAAATATGTTCTTCGAATTCATTATTTATTAAATAAACATTTCTAATAATAAATAACAATTAGCTGTAAGTAAATGCTATTTTGTCCTTTTTTCAACACACACACAAATACATTTGTTTGGATGTATACGATAAAGTCAAGGGATTTAAAATCAATAACTGTAATAGTTTATAATTCTTCTATTAGATATCATAATCAAAGTCATTGACAAACAGATGCAAACAAGCAGCATATTATTTTAAATGTAGTGTTAATTGTATAATATATCATAACTAATATCATTAAAATCACTTTGAATTGTTGAAAAGGTTCAATTTAAATCAATCAATAATTTAAAAGTATTAAATTGCGTATAAGTAGTGACACAACGTATACGCACCCCCATACCACCGCCTCACATAGCCACAACTTCACAGCCACTGGCTGTGATTTATTGATGTTCTCAAATTGTATTTGCATATTTTATTCTTAACTAATGCATGTAAAACATATTCAAAATATATTGTACTATATTTTGGGAGAAAAATTGTTTGTCGAATGTGTTGCACCAACAACAAAAACATATATTTTTATTTTCGTTGCGGATATTCTTGATAGCTGTGATGCCATTGCTTTTGGGAAATCCCCTTGGTAACGTTAATTTGTCAACAATTTTCCAGTTTTTGACTACGTGTTGTCGCTTGAACGTGCTTCAAATTTTTTATCGATGATTTTTTGGGGGGAAAAATTGCCAAAACAAAATTCATAGAAAATCCCAATAACGTGGCTAAATGCCAAAAATATTATAATGCTTGTGCACACACACGTACACAGATTTGCAAAATATTCCAAAATATGTAAATATCTATGATCAGGTATGCAGCTTAAAGGTGGGAATCAAATTTTGAGGTGTTCTTGCATACATCCATAATAAATTTTCCAAATGCATGGAGCGGTAATACAAATTGGGGACATTGTGCAGAAGGAGTTTACATTTTAAATGTTGTATTTTAAAGAATTTTAGGAGCCACAGAGCAACACAGTAGGCGTGGATTTTTTGAAGAATTTTAGGCGACACAAAGCAACACAGTAAACGTGGATTTTTTAAAGAATTTTAGGAGCCACAAAGCAACACAATAAGCGTGGATTTTTAAATAATTTTAGGAGCCATAGAAGAACAGAATAAGCGTGGATTTTTTAAAGATTTTAGGAGCCACAAAGAAACACAATAAGCGTGGATTTTTTAATGAATTTTAGGAGCCACAAAGAAACACAATAAGCGTGGATTTTTTAAAGAATTTTAGGAGCCACAAAGCAACACAATAAGCGTGGATTTTTTAAAGAATTTTAGGAGCCACAAAGAAACACAATAAACGTGGATTTTTTAAAGAATTTTAGGAGCCACAAAGAAACACAATAAGCGTGGATTTTTTAAAGAATTTTAAGAGCCACATAGCAACACAATAAGCGTGGATTTTTTAAAGAATCTTAGGAACCACAAAGAAACACAATAAGCGTGGATTTTTTAAACAATTTTAGGAGCCACAAAGCAACACAATAAGCGTGGATTTTTTAAACAATTTTAGGAGCCACAAAGCAACACAATAAGCGTGGATTTTTTAAACAATTTTAGGAGCCACAAAGCAACACAATAAGCGTGGATTTTTAAAGAATCTTTGGAGCCACCCAGAAACATAATAAGCGTGGATTTTTAAAGAATTTTAGGCGACACAAAGCAACACAATAAGCGTGGATTTTTTTAAAGAATTTTAGGAGCCACAAAGAAACACAATAAGCGTGGATTTTTTAAAGAATTTTAGGAGCCACAAAACAACACAATAAGCGAGGATTTTTTAAAGAATTTTAGGCGACACAAAACAACGCAATAAACGTGGATTTTTTAAAGAATTTTAGGAGCCACAAAACAACACAATAAGCGTGGATTTTTTTAAGAATTTTAGAAGCCACAAAACAACACAATAAGCGTGGATTTTTTAAAGAATTTTAGGAGCCACAAAACAACACAATAAGCGTGGATTTTTTTAAGAATTTTAGGAGCCACAAAACAACACAATAAGCGTGGATTTTTTAAAGAATTTTAGGAGCCACAAAACAACACAATAAGCGTGGATTTTTTAAAGAATTTTAGGAGCCACAAAACAACACAATAAGCGTGGATTTTTTAAAGAATTTTAGGAGCCACAAAACAACACAATAAACGTGGATTTTTTAAAGAATTTTAGGCGACACAAAACAACACAATAAACGTGGATTTTTTAAAGAATTTTAGGCGACACAAAACAACACAATAAACGTGGATTTTTTAAAGAATTTTAGGCGACACCAAACAGCACAATAAACGTGGATTTTTTAAAGAATTTTAAGCGACACCAAACAGCACAATAAACGTGGATTTTTTAAAGAATTTTAGGCGACACAAAACAACACAATAAACGTGGATTTTTTAAAGAATTTTAGGAGCCACAAAGCAACACAATAAACGTGGATTTTTTAAAGAATTTTAGGAGCCACAAAACAACACACTAAGCGTGGATTTTTTAAAGAATTTTAGGAGCCACAAAACAACACAATAAGCGTGGATTTTTTAAATAATTTTAGGAGCCACAAAACAACACAATAAGCGTGGATTTTTTAAAGAATTTTAGGAGCCACAAAACAACACAATAAGCGTGGATTTTTTAAAGAATTTTAGGAGCCACAAAACAACACAATAAGCGTGGATTTTTTAAAGAATTTTAGGAGCCACAAAACAACACAATAAGCGTGGATTTTTTAAAGAATTTTAGGAGCCACAAAACAACACAATAAGCGTGGATTTTTTAAAGAATTTTAGGAGCCACAAAACAACACAATAAGCGTGGATTTTTTAAAGAATTTTAGGAGCCACAAAGCAACACAATAAGCGTGGATTTTTTAAAGAATTTTAGGAGCCACAAAGCAACACAATAAGCGTGGATTTTTTAAAGAATTTTAGGAGCCACAAAGCAACACAATAAGCGTGGATTTTTTAAAGAATTTTAGGAGCCACAAAGCAACACAATAAGCGTGGATTTTTTAAAGAATTTTAGGAGCCACAAAGCAACACAATAAGCGTGGATTTTTTAAAGAATTTTAGGAGCCACAAAGCAACACAATAAGCGTGGATTTTTTAAAGAATTTTAGGAGCCACAAAGCAACACAATAAGCGTGGATTTTTTAAAGAATTTTAGGAGCCACAAAGCAACACAATAAGCGTGGATTTTTTAAAGAATTTTAGGAGCCACAAAGCAACACAATAAGCGTGGATTTTTTAAAGAATTTTAGGAGCCACAAAGCAACACAATAAGCGTGGATTTTTTAAAGAATTTTAGGAGCCACAAAGCAACACAATAAGCGTGGATTTTTTAAAGAATTTTAGGAGCCACAAAGCAACACAATAAGCGTGGATTTTTTAAAGAATTTTAGGAGCCACAAAGCAACACAATAAGCGTGGATTTTTTAAAGAATTTTAGGAGCCACAAACCAACACAATAAGCGTGGATTTTTTAAAGAATTTTAGGCGACACAAAGCAACACAGTAAAAGTGGATTTTTTAAAGAATTTTAGGAGCCACAAAACAACACGATAAGCGTGGATTTTTTAAAGAATTTTAGGAGCCACAAAGCAACCCAAAATGTGTATTTTTTAAAGAATTTTAGGAGCCACAAAGCAACACAATAAGCGTGGATTTTTGAAAGAATTTTAGGAGCCACAAAGCAACACAATAAGCGTGGATTTTTTAAAGAATTTTAGGAGCCACAAAGCAACACAATAAGCGTGGATTTTTTAAAGAATTTTAGGAGCCACAAAGCAACACAATAAGCGTGGATTTTTTAAAGAATTTTAGGAGCCACAAAGCAACACAATAAGCGTGGATTTTTTAAAGAATTTTAGGAGCCACAAAGCAACACAATAAGCGTGGATTTTTTAAAGAATTTTAGGAGCCACAAAGCAACACAATAAGCGTGGATTTTTTAAAGAATTTTAGGAGCCACAAAGCAACACAATAAGCGTGGATTTTTTAAAGAATTTTAGGAGCCACAAACCAACACAATAAGCGTGGATTTTTTAAAGAATTTTAGGCGACACAAAGCAACACAATAAACGTGGATTTTTTAAAGAATTTTAGGCGACACAAAACAACACAATAAACGTGGATTTTTTAAAGAATTTTAGGCGACACAAAACAACACAATAAACGGGGATTTTTTAAAGAATTTTAGGCGACACAAAACAACACAATAAACGTGGATTTTTTAAAGAATTTTAGGAGCCACAAAGCAACACAATAAGCGTGGATTTTTTAAAGAATTTTAGGAGCCACAAAACAACACAATATTCATGGATTTTTTAAAAAAATTTAGGAACCACAAAACTACACAAAAAAATATTATTTTTTAAAGAATTTTAGGAGCCACAAAACAACACAATATTCATGGATTTTTTAAAAAAATTTAGGAACCACAAAACTACACAAAAAAATATAATTTTTTAAAGAATTTTAGGAGCCACAAAACAACACAATAAGCGTGGATTTTTTTACATAATAAACATAAATAAACTTACGTTTGGAAAAAAGTTGTACGATGTTCGTGTGGTGGTGTTTGAAAAAATATTCTTAAAAGTCCACTCTTGGAGGTTCTTTAAAATCCACGCTTGGAAGTCCTTTGGTGTTTGAAAAAATATTATTAAAAGTCCACGCTTGGAGGTTCTTTAAAATCCACGCTTGGAGGTCCTTTGGTGTTTGATATAATATTATTAAAAGTCCACGCTTGGAGGTTCTTTAAAATCCACGCTTGGAGGTCCTTTGGTGTTTGATATAATATTATTAAAAGTCCACGCATGTAGATCCTCTGGTGTTTGAAATAACATTCTAAAGAGTCCACTGGTGTTTGAAAAATAAATATTCTTAAAAATCCATGTTTGGAGATCCTTTGGTGTTTGAAAAAAATATTTCTAAAAATCCACGCTTGGAGGTCCTTTGGTGTTTGAAAAAAAAAATATTTATAAAAATCAACGCTTGGAGGTCCTTTGGTATTTGAAAAAAAAAAATATTCTTAAAAATCGGCGTTGGAGGTTCTTTGGTGTTTGAAAAAAAATCCTAAAATTCCACGCTTGAAGGAAATGTTATTTTAAATCCACGTTGAAGGTCCTTTGGTATTTGAAAAAAAATATTCTTAAAAATCAACGCTTGGAGGTCCTTTGGTATTTGAAAAAAAATATTCTTAAAAATCCACGCTTGGAGGTCCTTTGGTGTTTGAAAAAAATATTCTTAAAAATTCAAGGTTGGAGGTTCTTTGGTGCTTGAAAAAAATATTCTTTGGTGCTTGAAAAAAATATTTTTAAAAATCTACGCTTGTAGGTCCTTTGGTGTTTGAAAAAAATATTCTTTGGTGCTTGAAAAAAATATTTTTAAAAATCCACGCCTGGAGGTCCTTTGGTGTTTGAAAAATAATATTCTTAAAAATTCACGCTCAGAGGTCCTTTTGTTTGTAAAAAAATATTCTTGGAGGTTTTTTGGTGCTTGAAAAAAATATTTTTAAAAATCCACGCTTGGAGGTCCTTTGGTGTTTGAAACATAATATTCTTAAAAATTCAAGCTCGGTGGCCCTTTGGGTTTTAAGAAAAAATATTCTAAAAAATCCACGCTTGGAGGTCCTTGAGTGTGTGAATTAAATATCCACGTTTGGAGGTCGTTTGGTGCTTGAAAAAATATTCTTTAAAGTTCACACTTGTAGGTCCTTTGGTAGACGAGACAAAAAATCCTTAAAGTCCAGGTATGAAGCTTCTTTGGAGTTTGAAAAAATATTCTTAAAACTCCACGCTTAGAGGTCCTTTGGTGTTTGAAAGGAAATATTCTTAAAGGTCTACGCTTAGGGGTCCTTTGGTGTTTGAAAGGAAATATTCTTAAAGGTCCAAGCTTAGGGGTCCTTTGGTGTTTGAAAAAAAATTTTTAAAAGTCCACGTGTGGAGATCCTTTGGTGCTTGAATTTTTTTAAGGATCCACGCTTGGTGGCTTTTTCGAGCTTGAAAATATATCCTTTAAAAATTCACGCTTGCAGGGCGTTTGGTGCTTGAAAAATATTCTTTAATAATTCACGCTTGGAGATCGTTTGGTACTTGAAAAATATTCATGAAAAATCCACGCTTGGAGGCCATTTCGTGCTTGAAAAAATATTCTTTTAAAGTCCAAGCTTGGAGGCCATTTCGTGCTTGAAAAAATATTCTTTTAAAATCCATGATTTATGTCTGTGTTGGCCCTTGAAAAACGAGGACTTCTTCTGCATCTTGCTGTTTTCCATAATTGCCTTAACTACTACTACAAACACTACGTCTCCCCATCGTTGGAAAGCATTTGATGGGAGTCGCATTCTTAATACTTTCTTCTTCAAATGGCAATTTCTTGCTTCCAATAATATCATTATGCTTCGTATTCAATCACCTATAAGATGTCAAGCGGAAAATAGGTTTTTTTTTTGTTTGACTAGGAGAAGTATGTTAAAGATGTTGACATAAATTCATGCTAAGCTGATTCGAAGAATAACTATTTTGTTATGGAGATTATGGAATATGGGAATGAATAGTAGAGATTTGTTTTCTATGGTGAATAGCTTCAACTGCCTTATATTTCCTTTTCCCCAATGCTTAGCAACTATTATTCATCACATTCTCATCTACGTGAACATGAAGATGGCATCAACTGTGAATGTGATGATGCCATGTTAATCTGCTGTCATATCTCCTTCCTTGAAAAATTCTATTTACCTTTTAATGAGAAAATGTTAATTAATTGTCAGTAATCAATAATTTTTTATATAATTTATTTAAATATATTTCCTTGGCAACAAATAGCTCTTAATTTTTAATGTAACCAATGCAATTTTGAATAAATTTATTCAAAGTTCATTGTGGCGTATAATTGTTGAACAACACTCATACGTTGCTGTGTCCATTGAACGAATTTCCATTTGTGCAGTATTAATGTCATCACTTCAATTAAAATTAATTTTCATTTCGTTGAGCATATCTTCTTCATTACATCTTCTCAAATCTAATATTTCTACATCAATAATCACTTGGAAGTACATACTTAAATCGATTAACAGACATTACTGCAGGTTCGGAAAAGTGTAAATCAATAAACTATGCTTACATATGTAGGTATGTATGAAGATACATACATAAATACGAACGTATTTATTTCATTACAAATGTGAATGAACCAAGATATTATGAGAAATCTCTTGAAACATGAAAGAGGAGGAAGTGGATATCAAGAAAATAAAGCAGGGAAAATTCTTTAAACAATATTTTTAAAAATCCATGCTTAAAAAAAAATATTTTTAAAAATCCACGATTTGAATTTTTTTTTTAAAAATCCACGATTTGAATTTTTTTTTTTTTAAAAATACACGCTTTGAAAAAAAAATATTTTTAAAAATCCACGATTTGAATTTTTTTTTTTAAAAAATCCACGATTTGAATTTTTTTTTTTTTAAATACACGCTTTGAAAAAAAAATATTTTTAAAAATCCACGATTTGAAAAAAAAATTTTTAAAAATCCACGATTTGAAGAAATATTTTAAAAAATCCACGTTAAAAAACATTCTTAAAAATCCACGCTTTGAAAAAAATATTTAAAAAATCCACGCTGTGAAAAAATATTTTTATAAATCACCGCATTAAAAAAAAATTATAAATCCACGCTGTGAAAAAATATTTTTAAAAATTCAAGCTTTGAACAAATATTTTTATAAATCACCGTATTAAAAAAAAAAATATAAATCCACGCTGTAAAAAAATATTTTTAAAAATTCAAAAGAAAAATATTTTTATAAATCCACGCTTTGAAAAAATATTTTTATAAATCCACGCATTGAAAAAATATTTTTATAAATCCACGCTTTGAAAAAATATTTTTATAAATCCACGCTTTGAAAAAATATTTTTATAAATCTACGCTTTGAAAAAATATTTTTATAAATCCACGCTTTGAAAAAATATTTTTATAAATCCACGCTTTGAAAAAATATTTTTATAAATCCACGCTTTGAAAAAATATTTTTATAAATCCACGCTTTGAAAAAATATTTTTATAAATCCACGCTTTGAAAAAAATTTTTATAAATCCACGCTTTGAAAAAATATTTTTATAAATCCACGCTTTGAAAAAATATTTTTATAAATCCACGCTTTGAAAAAATATTTTTATAAATCTACGCTTTGAAAAAATATTTTTATAAATCCACGCTTTGAAAAAATATTTTTATAAATCTACGCTTTGAAAAAATATTTTTATAAATCCACGCTTTGAAAAAATATTTTTATAAATCCACGCTTGAAAAAATATTTTTATAAATCCACGCTTTGAAAAAATATTTTTATAAATCCACGCTTTGAAAAAATATATTTATATATCCACGCTTTGAAAAAATATTTTTATAAATCCACGCTTTAAAAAATATTTCTAAAGATCCAGGTTTTGAAAAAAAATATTTTTAAAAGTCAACGATTTAAAAAAAAACTATTTTTTAAAATACCCGCCTTAAATCAACCCAATTAACTCTTAACCATTTACCCTCCTCCCCTTTGCGAAACTTCTTTGCTCGATCAGATGCTTCCTGCTGGACCTCCTGGCTTATTTAACTAATTCTCCAGATGTCCTTATTCATTAGTCGCTGTTTCACTTTTGAAGAACTAAAAGTTTAATATTTCTGTTGGTAAACGTTTTTGCTTCCCTTGCTTTGGAGCAACATTTAATCCGTTACGTCCTTTGGTAAATTGTGCACATTGTTGTTGCTGCCGTATGGCTGCTTTTATGCAACAATGCAATCCTTCTTCTGCTTGCTTGTCTTGTTTGTTGCCGTACACTCACAAATCCTGAAATAAATTCCAATTAAGATTGTTTTCACATGCTGTTTCCTCTTCGCTTCCAGGCAGAGGCAGTGCAACAGTGTACATTTTGACAGAATACTGCACAACTTCCGTTGTAACGGTATGGGTATGGATGTGCATGTGTGTGTGTGTGTGTGCCTGCTTATTTATACATTTGCTGGGTTGGGCCTTCTTCCATGCATTCCATTTCAGGCTCTGCATTGGAGTGTGTATTTTTATTGTTGTTGTTGGTGCTATTGTTGTTGCTGTAGCATGTCGTGTGCATTGTTGCGTATGTGTAATATTTAATTATTTGTAGAAATTAAATGTTACTTATACGCTCCGACGCCCTTAGCTGTCATAGCAGTTTCTCTTCGTTTGCTCTGCTGCTTTGCTCTGCTCTGCACAGTTCAGTTAAGTTCGGTTCAGCTGAGTATTCAGCGAACTGATAAAAGACTTTCCTAGGTTTGTCACGATATATTATCTGTTTGTCAGTCTCAATGTCTGTCATTTGTATTTCCTTGGCTGCTGAACAAATGCGAATGCGAGTGAAATGTGTGAGTTTTCAACTTTAATGCCAAGCGAAATGTTAGTTCATTGTTGTTGTTGTTGCTGCTGTTTTATGTTTCACATCTTGAAGAAATCCTTTTAATTGAAATAATGAAAGTACATAATGTCCTGGCAACATTTTGTCATATACTTTTGTTCTATTTTGCTGCTTATTTGCATTCATTTGTAGTTCCTTTGACTTTTTGCCTTTCTTTCATTGCAGTTCTCAACAGGAATATAGTAAAAGAACTGCCAGCTGCCTCAACTTTTGAGATATAAGTCAAACTGAAGTTTTTGGCTTTAAATGGGGAATAGCATATGAGCTGGTTTTCGGTGGTATTCTGATAGTTGCCTTCGCCTTGAACTGAGGGTGGTGATTGAGGAGCATTAATTTTCACATTTAACTTTCTAAAGTTTTTGGTTTGCAGAAAGAGGCAAACTTTACAAAAATTTCAACGCAAATTGAAAGTAAATGAAATATTCGGAGGGCGTAAAATTTTGAAAATCAATTTAAAACACCTCCAAGCCTGGAGAAGACCTCTAAAAGTGGCTTTAAAAAATATTTTTTCAATGACCCAAAGACCTTTAAGCGTGGATTTGTAAAAATATTATTTTCAATGACCCAAAGACCTTTAAGCGTGGATTTATAAAAAAATATTTTTTTCAATGACCCAAAGACCTTTAAGCGTGGATTTGTAAAAATATTATTTTCAATGACCCAAAGACCTTTAAGCGTGGATTTATAAAAAATATTTTTTTCAATGACCCAAAGACCTTTAAGCGTGGATTTATAAAAAAATATTTTTTTCAATGACCCAAAGACTTTTATTTTTGTTTTAAGCGATTTGTTCATAGACATTTAGGCCCACCACTTCTGGTTTTGCCGTCTTTTCTTTTTAATTTAATTGCTTGTAATTTCTTCCTTTTGCAACCCATCACATCTCCTCTTTGGAGATAATTAGTTCTCCATCCTCTATTGCCTTTTTTTCCTTCATTACCAACAAAATCAAATATGACCAATTAGCCAATTGATTCGTATAAATATTTTGTGCTTCGTTAAGCAATTCTATTAAAACGACGACGATCATAAAAATATTGTCGATTAATTCAATTGTCATGGCAGTTAGACAAATTGGACCAGTTGCTCTATTAACAGGCATTGGTCGTTTAATAAAAATACAAACACACGCACACACTTATTACAATATGGAGACATTAGCAATGTCACAAACACATACATGGGGAAGGACATAAATGCTTAGTAATGCTGGCTCCTTCGAAACCCATCGTTCATATGTGTCCACATCCCCCATCCAAGAACATTTTGCCATAATTATTGGGGGGCAGAAGGGGACCTGTCTGTCACAAAATAATATTAAAACTGTATCAGTATTTGTTATACATATGTCTGCATGTGTGTGTGTGTTTGTCTAAGTTTGTAATATACTGTGGTGCCAGTGATTATTCGCATGAGCGCCTTGAAATGTTGGCTCTATTAAAATATTGTCCTTTCGATTTTTATCTTCCTTAAAGCTTTGCGTTTGTCTTTTCCTTACGTTTTTTCTTCTTATTCTTGATGTTGTTACAGATACTGCTACATTGTCAATGATGGCATGACAAAGTCACCCACACACTCGCACACATCCTACTCGCATCCGTTTTATAGTCTTAGATTGATTTTTTGTGTTTTTGCTGATGCCACCACCAACAGCAGCACCAAAGTTGTTGTAAATAATGTTGTTGTTGCTGATGTCAATAGCATGGTGTCATTGTCTTACTGTTCATGATGATGATGAGGGAGTTTTTTTCTGTGATTTGTTGTTGGCATTTTCAGCATTTAATGGGACATTTTTTATGAATGAATGTTTGTGATTTTATTTTTTTTTCTGGCATGATTTATCAGAAACCATTTATGTGAGGCATTGTTACTACAGTAAATGACAAGTGTATAGATTACTTGACATGAAAATAATATTCCAAAATTGCTATTGTACGTGAAAACATCATACATAGAGAGACACACACGTACATGTAGAAAACTTAACGTTTTATTAGTGACATAGAGACAAGTTTTGGAATTAGAAAAATAGTGAAAAATTCAAAGAAAAAATGTTTTTTATTTTTTTATTCTGTACTTTAATTTTTTTATTTAAAAAATTGCTTCAACCGTTTCCACATTTATTTATTTAATTTAGTTTAACCACTAACTGATTGTTTACCATAAAGACTAATTTTTTGGCCAAAACTGAGTTCAACAAACTGGTTTTAATTCAATATGCAGATTATCCAAAACATCTATATTTGTATATTGGCTTAAAAATACATGGAACACAGGCATGGTGATTCTCTGCACACCCATACACACAACCCAGCCACAGGAGGTTTATAACAGCTTTACATATTGCATTCATATGCAATTCAAATATCTGTGTCCTGTGCCCATGAATCCATGAGTAAATTTTGGCAAATATTTACTTTTTTTAAAATGCCGCAGCAATTAATCTTTTTCTAAAAATTAAAATAAATTTTTCAAATCCCTATTTAGTTATATGTGCAGTTTTATTGGATGTTCCGCTCGCTTTAGAACTGCATCATAGTTTTGTGGTGGCATTTGTTTTGTTGCTTTGCTACTGTTAAACATTTTATTTGATTTATAAATGAATTTGAATATTGGTTTTTGTTGGCAATTGGTTTTTGCAATTTAAATAAATATTGGCTCAAAGTCAATAAAGGCAAAGTTCTAAACTAAATAATGCGAAGGAGCAGCAGCAGGTTAAATAAAACGTGACAATGTGCAATAATTCGAAATCTTTAATAGAAAAAATCTTTTTACAAAGAGACAACAAAATTACAGCAAAATTTGATGTTTGGGTCATCAAAAAAAAAATATTTTTATAAATCCATGCTTAAAGGTCTTTTTATAAATCCACGCCTAAAGGTCTTTGGGTCATTGAAAAAATATTTTTATAAATCCACTCCTAAAGGTCTTTGGGTCATTGAAAAAATATTTTTCTAAATCCACGCCTAAAGGTCTTTGGGTCATTGAAAAAATATTTTTATAAATCCACTCCTAAAGGTCTTTGGGTCATTGAAAAAATATTTTTCTAAATCCACGCCTAAAGGTCTTTGGGTCATTGAAAAAATATTTTTATAAATCCACTCCTAAAGGTCTTTGGGTCATTGAAAAAATATTTTTATAAATCCACGCCTAAAGGTCTTTGGGTCGTTGAAAAAATATTTTTATAAATCGACGCCTAAAGGTATTTTTATAAATCCACGCCTAAAGGTCTTTGGGTCATTGAAAAAATATTTTTCTAAATCCACGCCTAAAGGTCTTTGGGTCATTGAAAAAATATTTTTATAAATCCACTCCTAAAGGTCTTTGGGTCATTGAAAAAATATTTTTATAAATCCACGCCTAAAGGTCTTTGGGTCATTGAAAAAATATTTTTCTAAATCCACGCCTAAAGGTCTTTGGGTCATTGAAAAAATATTTTTATAAATCCACGCCTAAAGGTATTTGGGTCATTGAAATAATATTTTTATAAATCCACGCCTAAAGGTCTTTGGGTCATTGAAAAAAAATATTTCTAAAAACTCACGCTTTAAGGTCTTTGGGTCATTTAAAAAAATATTTCTAAAAGTTCACGCTTAAAGGTCTTTGGGTCATTGACAAAAATATTTCTAAAAGTTCACGCTTAAAGGTCTTTGGGTCATCGACAAAAATATTTCTAAAAGTCCACGCTTAAAGGTCTGTGGGTCATTGAAAAACATATTTCTAAAAATTCACGCTTAAAGGTCTTTGGGTCACTGAAATTTTTTTTCTAAAAGTCCACACTTAAAGGTCTTTGGGTCATTGAAAAAAATATTTCTAAAAATTCACACATATAGGTCTTTGGGTCATTAAAAAATATTTCTAAAAATCCATGCTTAAAGGTCTGTGGGTCATTGAAAAAAATATTTCTAAAAATCCACGCTTAAAGGTCTTTGAGTCATTGAAAAAAATATTTCTAAAAATCCACGCTTAAAGGTGTTTGGGTCATTGAAAAAAATATTTCTAAAAATGCACGCTTAAAGGTGTTTGGGTCATTGAAAAAAATATTTCTAAAAATGCACGCTTAAAGGTCTTCGGGTCATTGAAAAAAAAAAATATTTCTAAAAATCCACGCTTAAAGGTCTTTGGGTCAATGAAAAAAATATTTCTAAAAATCCACGCTTAAAGGTCTTTGGGTCAGTGAAAAAAATATTTCTAAAAATCCACGCTTAAAGGTCTTTGGGTCATTGAAAAAAATACTTTCCAAAAAACCACTCTTAAAGGTCTTTGAAAAAAATTTTTCTAAAAATCCACGCTTAAAAGTCTTTGGGTCATTGAAAAAAATATTTCTAAAAATCCACGCTTAAAAGTCTTTGGGTCATTGAAAAAAATATTTCTAAAAATCCACGCTTAAAAGTCTTTGGGTCATTGCAAAAATATTTCTAAAAATCCAAACTTAAAGGTCTTTGGGTCATTGAAAAAAATATTTCTAAAAATCCACGCTTAAAAGTCTTTGGGTCATTGAAAAAATATTTCTCAATTTCAATTTTCATATTCATCTTTATTGGTTGGAACATTTTTGTACATAAAAATAAAAATATAATAATGAGATTCTATCTTTAACGATATTACAACAAATAACAATATTTATCTAAACATGAGATTACTTTTACTATTGAATAATAATTTTTAAAGGAAAAATAGGATAAAAACCTTTATATAAATTCCTAAGTCAAATAGGGTTGAAAATAAATATGTATAATAAAGGTTAATATAAATAATAGTCTAAAGTAACATATGATTTTCAATTTGATGAGGTTTATAGCATAACAACAGTATTTAGTGATTTCTTATATTTCCACACAAGACCTTATCAACTGATAAGAGGAATTTTCTGCTTTATTAATATAGTTGAAAATAATTTTGTCCAGGAACTCTTCAATAGTATCATAACCGGTTTCATCTTGAAGTAGAGATGTGCAAAATTAAAGGTCTTTGGGTCATTGAAAAAAATTTTTCTAAAATAACAACACTTAAGCGTTTTGGGCCATTGAAAAAATATATTTAAAAATCAACGTTTAAAGGTCTTTGGGTCATTGAAAAAATATTTCTAAAAATCCAGGCTTAAAGGTCTTTGGCTCATTAAAAAAATATTTTTAAAAATCCACACTTAAAAGTCTTTCGGTCATTGAAAAATATTTCTAAAAATCCACGCTTAAAGGTTTTTGCGTAATTGAAAAAAATATTTCTAAAAATCGAGGCTTTAAGGTCTTTGGGTCATTGAAAAAAAATATTTCTAAAAATCCACGAGTAAAGGTTTTTAGGTCAATAAAAAAAATAATTCTAAAAATCCACGTTTAAAGGTCTTTGTGTCATTGAAAAAAAATATTTCTAAAAATCCACGCTTAAAGGTCTGTGGGTCATTAAACAAATATTTCTAAAAATCTACGCTTAAATGTCTTTGGGTCATTGAAAAAAAATCTAAAAATCCAAGCTTAAAGGTCTTGTCATTGAAAAAAATATTTCTAAAAATCCATGCTTGAAGGTCTGTGGGTCATTGAAAAAATTGTTCTAAAAATCCACGCTTAAAGGTGTTTTGTTACTTGAAAAAAATATTTGTATAAATCCACGTTTGGAGGTCTTTGGGCAGTTGAAAAAATATTTTTATAAATTCACGCTTGCAGGTCTTTGGGTAATTAAACAAATATTTTTATATATCCATCCTGAATGTTTTTCTCCCTTTATCGCTTAGAAACATTTTTCCTAGAATATCCAACATGGCACTTTTTCAAGTTTTCTTATCAAAATATTCTTTCCTTATCCCCGAGCATTTACTTAATATAATAAAATACAATTGACTGTTGACATCAATTTAATTGGCATGCGGACACTCAATATCCTCCAGGCTGCAAAAGAGAGGAAAACACATAAAAAAAAAAAAACAGCCAACACAACTAATCATCAACAATAGAAGATTTTCGGTGGAGAAAAACATCGGCAATAAAAATGCTTTATAAACAAAAACATAAAATTGGATAAAACAAAAAACTTGTTGAAAAATTTCTTTATTACAATCGTGTTTTTTAGGTTAATATGGGCCATGTATAGGTCAGCCATGTTGAAGAAAACTTTTGTCTGTTCTTGTTTTGGAAAGTTTTCTTAAGTCATTTTCTTTTGTTCGGCCAACAAGGGAGGATGGAGGGTCTAAAATAGCTTCAATAGTTATTTATGTTGCTGACAGCTATGATATATTTGATGATAACAATGTGTCAATGTTCACACACCATCTATGGGTCGACTGGACGGGGGGAGGGAAAATTTCACATATATGCACACAAACGGACAAACGGAAGATGATGAAATTGAGATAAGAAATTAAAATATCTAGTATTTCAAAGGAAAAAAGTTTAATCATCAATTCAGTTGAATGTTTATTTTCGGAATACGCAAGAAGATAAAAGCGTAGGAATGAAGTAGTTTATATGCGAAGATTTATTACAACTAAATGTACGTTTTATATATTAACATATATTTATAACATATATTTTTAACATGTATTTGTAAATGAAAAAAGCATAGCAAACAATAAGTAACAGAAACTCCAACAAAAGCAGGAATAAATAAATCTTATGAATCACAAAAGCAGAATAAGGTTCCAAGAGTAGGCAGCATATCAATAGAAATACTGAAAACTAATTCTGATTGGAAATATATAAATATATTTTTTTAAACTCCAAAAGACCTCCAAGCGTGGATTTTTAAAAAAATATTTTTTTCTATTACCCAAAGACCCCCAGGCGTGGATTTATTTTTTTTTTTTGAATTACCCAAAGACCTTTAAGCTTGGATTTATAAAAACCCCTTTAAGCGTGGATTTATAAAAACCCCTTTAAGCGTGGTTTTATACAAATATTTTTTCAATGACCCAAAGACCTTTAAGCGTGGATTTATAAAAATATTTTTTTCAATGACCCAAAGACTTTTAAGCGTGGATTTATAAAAATATTTTTTTCAATGACCCAAAGACCTTTAAGCGTGGATTTATAAAAATATTTTTTTCAATGACCCAAAGACCTTTAAGCGTGGATTTATAAAAATATTTTTTTCAATGACCCAAAGACCTTTAAGCGTGGATTTATAAAAATATTTTTTTCAATGACCCAAAGACCTTTAAGCGTGGATTTATAAAAATATTTTTTTCAATGACCCAAAGACCTTTAAGCGTGGATTTATAAAAATATTTTTTTCAATGACCCAAAGACCTTTAAGCGTGGATTTATAAAAATATTTTTTTCAATGACCCAAAGACCTTTAAGCGTGGATTTATAAAAATATTTTTTTCAATGACCCAAAGACCTTTAAGCGTGGATTTATAAAAATATTTTTTTCAATGACCCAAAGACCTTTAAGCGTGGATTTATAAAAATATTTTTTTCAATGACCCAAAGACCTTTAAGCGTGGATTTATAAAAATATTTTTTTCAATGACCCAAAGACCTTTAAGCGTGGATTTATAAAAATATTTTTTTCAATGACCCAAAGACCTTTAAGCGTGGATTTATAAAAATATTTTTTTCAATGACCCAAAGACCTTTAAGCGTGGATTTATAAAAATATTTTTTTCAATGACCCAAAGACCTTTAAGCGTGGATTTATAAAAATATTTTTTTCAATGACCCAAAGACCTTTAAGCGTGGATTTATAAAAATATTTTTTTCAATGACCCAAAGACTTTTAAGCGTGGATTTATAAAAATATTTTTTTCAATGACCCAAAGACCTTTAAGCGTGGATTTATAAAAATATTTTTTTCAATGACCCAAAGACCTTTAAGCGTGGATTTATAAAAATATTTTTTTCAATGACCCAAAGACCTTTAAGCGTGGATTTATAAAAATATTTTTTTCAATGACCCAAAGACCTTTAAGCGTGGATTTATAAAAATATTTTTTTCAATGACCCAAAGACCTTTAAGCGTGGATTTATAAAAATATTTTTTTCAATGACCCAAAGACCTTTAAGCGTGGATTTATAAAAATATTTTTTTCAATGACCCAAAGACCTTTAAGCGTGGATTTATAAAAATATTTTTTTCAATGACCCAAAGACCTTTAAGCGTGGATTTATAAAAATATTTTTTTCAATGACCCAAAGACCTTTAAGCGTGGATTTATAAAAATATTTTTTTCAATGACCCAAAGACCTTTAAGCGTGGATTTATAAAAATATTTTTTTCAATGACCCAAAGACCTTTAAGCGTGGATTTATAAAAATATTTTTTTCAATGACCCAAAGACCTTTAAGCGTGGATTTATAAAAATATTTTTTTCAATGACCCAAAGACCTTTAAGCGTGGATTTATAAAAATATTTTTTTCAATGACCCAAAGACCTTTAAGCGTGGATTTATAAAAATATTTTTTTCAATGACCCAAAGACCTTTAAGCGTGGATTTATAAAAATATTTTTTTCAATGACCCAAAGACCTTTAAGCGTGGATTTATAAAAATATTTTTTTCAATGACCCAAAGACCTTTAAGCGTGGATTTATAAAAATATTTTTTTCAATGACCCAAAGACCTTTAAGCGTGGATTTATAAAAATATTTTTTTCAATGACCCAAAGACCTTTAAGCGTGGATTTATAAAAATATTTTTTTCAATGACCCAAAGACCTTTAAGCGTGGATTTATAAAATATTTTTTTCAATGACCCAAAGACCTTTAAGCGTGGATTTATAAAAATATTTTTTTCAATGACCCAAAGACCTTTAAGCGTGGATTTATAAAAATATTTTTTTCAATGACCCAAAGACCTTTAAGCGTGGATTTATAAAAATATTTTTTTCAATGACCCAAAGACCTTTAAGCGTGGATTTATAAAAATATTTTTTTCAATGACCCAAAGACCTTTAAGCGTGGATTTATAAAAATATTTTTTTCAATGACCCAAAGACCTTTAAGCGTGGATTTATAAAAATATTTTTTTCAATGACCCAAAGACCTTTAAGCGTGGATTTATAAAAATATTTTTTTCAATGACCCAAAGACCTTTAAGCGTGGATTTATAAAAATATTTTTTTCAATGACCCAAAGACCTTTAAGCGTGGATTTATAAAAATATTTTTTTCAATGACCCAAAGACCTTTAAGCGTGGATTTATAAAAATATTTTTTTCAATGACCCAAAGACCTTTAAGCGTGGATTTATAAAAATATTTTTTTCAATGACCCAAAGACCTTTAAGCGTGGATTTATAAAAATATTTTTTTCAATGACCCAAAGACCTTTAAGCGTGGATTTATAAAAATATTTTTTTCAATGACCCAAAGACCTTTAAGCGTGGATTTATAAAAATATTTTTTTCAATGACCCAAAGACCTTTAAGCGTGGATTTATAAAAATATTTTTTTCAATGACCCAAAGACCTTTAAGCGTGGATTTATAAAAATATTTTTTTCAATGACCCAAAGACCTTTAAGCGTGGATTTATAAAAATATTTTTTTCAATGACCCAAAGACCTTTAAGCGTGGATTTATAAAAATATTTTTTTCAATGACCCAAAGACCTTTAAGCGTGGATTTATAAAAATATTTTTTTCAATGACCCAAAGACCTTTAAGCGTGGATTTATAAAAATATTTTTTTCAATGACCCAAAGACCTTTAAGCGTGGATTTATAAAAATATTTTTTTCAATGACCCAAAGACCTTTAAGCGTGGATTTATAAAAATATTTTTTTCAATGACCCAAAGACCTTTAAGCGTGGATTTATAAAAATATTTTTTTCAATGACCCAAAGACCTTTAAGCGTGGATTTATAAAAATATTTTTTTCAATGACCCAAAGACCTTTAAGCGTGGATTTATAAAAATATTTTTTTCAATGACCCAAAGACCTTTAAGCGTGGATTTATAAAAATATTTTTTTCAATGACCCAAAGACCTTTAAGCGTGGATTTATAAAAATATTTTTTTCAATGACCCAAAGACCTTTAAGCGTGGATTTATAAAAATATTTTTTTCAATGACCCAAAGACCTTTAAGCGTGGATTTATAAAAATATTTTTTTCAATGACCCAAAGACCTTTAAGCGTGGATTTATAAAAATATTTTTTTCAATGACCCAAAGACCTTTAAGCGTGGATTTATAAAAATATTTTTTTCAATGACCCAAAGACCTTTAAGCGTGGATTTATAAAAATATTTTTTTCAATGACCCAAAGACCTTTAAGCGTGGATTTATAAAAATATTTTTTTCAATGACCCAAAGACCTTTAAGCGTGGATTTATAAAAATATTTTTTTCAATGACCCAAAGACCTTTAAGCGTGGATTTATAAAAATATTTTTTTCAATGACCCAAAGACCTTTAAGCGTGGATTTATAAAAATATTTTTTTCAATGACCCAAAGACCTTTAAGCGTGGATTTATAAAAATATTTTTTTCAATGACCCAAAGACCTTTAAGCGTGGATTTATAAAAATATTTTTTTCAATGACCCAAAGACCTTTAAGCGTGGATTTATAAAAATATTTTTTTCAATGACCCAAAGACCTTTAAGCGTGGATTTATAAAAATATTTTTTTCAATGACCCAAAGACCTTTAAGCGTGGATTTATAAAAATATTTTTTTCAATGACCCAAAGACCTTTAAGCGTGGATTTATAAAAATATTTTTTTCAATGACCCAAAGACCTTTAAGCGTGGATTTATAAAAATATTTTTTTCAATGACCCAAAGACCTTTAAGCGTGGATTTATAAAAATATTTTTTTCAATGACCCAAAGACCTTAAACGTGATTTATAAAAATATTTTTTTCAATGACCCAAAGACCTTTAAGCGTGGATTTATAAAAATATTTTTTTCAATGACCCAAAGACCTTTAAGCGTGGATTTATAAAAATATTTTTTTCAATGACCCAAAGACCTTTAAGCGTGGATTTATAAAAATATTTTTTTCAATGACCCAAAGACCTTTAAGCGTGGATTTATAAAAATATTTTTTTCAATGACCCAAAGACCTTTAAGCGTGGATTTATAAAAATATTTTTTTCAATGACCCAAAGACCTTTAAGCGTGGATTTATAAAAATATTTTTTTCAATGACCCAAAGACCTTTAAGCGTGGATTTATAAAAATATTTTTTTCAATGACCCAAAGACCTTTAAGCGTGGATTTATAAAAATATTTTTTTCAATGACCCAAAGACCTTTAAGCGTGGATTTATAAAAATATTTTTTTCAATGACCCAAAGACCTTTAAGCGTGGATTTATAAAAATATTTTTTTCAATGACCCAAAGACCTTTAAGCGTGGATTTATAAAAATATTTTTTTTCAATGACCCAAAGACCTTTAAGCGTGGATTTATAAAAATATTTTTTTCAATGACCCAAAGACCTTTAAGCGTGGATTTATAAAAATATTTTTTTCAATGACCCAAAGACCTTTAAGCGTGGATTTATAAAAATATTTTTTTCAATGACCCAAAGACCTTTAAGCGTGGATTTATAAAAATATTTTTTTCAATGACCCAAAGACCTTTAAGCGTGGATTTATAAAAATATTTTTTTCAATGACCCAAAGACCTTTAAGCGTGGATTTATAAAAATATTTTTTTCAATGACCCAAAGACCTTTAAGCGTGGATTTATAAAAATATTTTTTTCAATGACCCAAAGACCTTTAAGCGTGGATTTATAAAAATATTTTTTTCAATGACCCAAAGACCTTTAAGCGTGGATTTATAAAAATATTTTTTTCAATGACCCAAAGACCTTTAAGCGTGGATTTATAAAAATATTTTTTTCAATGACCCAAAGACCTTTAAGCGTGGATTTATAAAAATATTTTTTTCAATGACCCAAAGACCTTTAAGCGTGGATTTATAAAAATATTTTTTTCAATGACCCAAAGACCTTTAAGCGTGGATTTATAAAAATATTTTTTTCAATGACCCAAAGACCTTTAAGCGTGGATTTATAAAAATATTTTTTTCAATGACCCAAAGACCTTTAAGCGTGGATTTATAAAAATATTTTTTTCAATGACCCAAAGACCTTTAAGCGTGGATTTATAAAAATATTTTTTTCAATGACCCAAAGACCTTTAAGCGTGGATTTATAAAAATATTTTTTTCAATGACCCAAAGACCTTTAAGCGTGGATTTATAAAAATATTTTTTTCAATGACCCAAAGACCTTTAAGCGTGGATTTATAAAAATATTTTTTTCAATGACCCAAAGACCTTTAAGCGTGGATTTATAAAAATATTTTTTTCAATGACCCAAAGACCTTTAAGCGTGGATTTATAAAAATATTTTTTTCAATGACCCAAAGACCTTTAAGCGTGGATTTATAAAAATATTTTTTTCAATGACCCAAAGACCTTTAAGCGTGGATTTATAAAAATATTTTTTTCAATGACCCAAAGACCTTTAAGCGTGGATTTATAAAAATATTTTTTTCAATGACCCAAAGACCTTTAAGCGTGGATTTATAAAAATATTTTTTTCAATGACCCAAAGACCTTTAAGCGTGGATTTATAAAAATATTTTTTTCAATGACCCAAAGACCTTTAAGCGTGGATTTATAAAAATATTTTTTTCAATGACCCAAAGACCTTTAAGCGTGGATTTATAAAAATATTTTTTTCAATGACCCAAAGACCTTTAAGCGTGGATTTATAAAAATATTTTTTTCAATGACCCAAAGACCTTTAAGCGTGGATTTATAAAAATATTTTCAATGACCCAAAGACCTTTAAGCGTGGATTTATAAAAATATTTTTTTCAATGACCCAAAGACCTTTAAGCGTGGATTTATAAAAATATTTTTTTCAATGACCCAAAGACCTTTAAGCGTGGATTTATAAAAATATTTTTTTCAATGACCCAAAGACCTTTAAGCGTGGATTTATAAAAATATTTTTTTCAATGACCCAAAGACCTTTAAGCGTGGATTTATAAAAATATTTTTTTCAATGACCCAAAGACCTTTAAGCGTGGATTTATAAAAATATTTTTTTCAATGACCCAAAGACCTTTAAGCGTGGATTTATAAAAATATTTTTTTCAATGACCCAAAGACCTTTAAGCGTGGATTTATAAAAATATTTTTTTCAATGACCCAAAGACCTTTAAGCGTGGATTTATAAAAATATTTTTTTCAATGACCCAAAGACCTTTAAGCGTGGATTTATAAAAATATTTTTTTCAATGACCCAAAGACCTTTAAGCGTGGATTTATAAAAATATTTTTTTCAATGACCCAAAGACCTTTAAGCGTGGATTTATAAAAATATTTTTTTCAATGACCCAAAGACCTTTAAGCGTGGATTTATAAAAATATTTTTTTCAATGACCCAAAGACCTTTAAGCGTGGATTTATAAAAA